>NC_134688.1:388466866-388771866 GCF_050947455.1 Rhinoderma darwinii | reverse complement strand
CCTCATATTCATGTAAAGAAATGGAGTGACCGCTACCTCTGTACTTCCTATGCTATGCTCGTGACTATGACCTGATCACCTAATATATAACATTGGAGTAAAATAAAAAAATACAAAATTAAACGGCGTTTACAAGATATATTGGATAAGATACGACAAATGCCTTCAAAACATTACTCCTTTTACTTACAGGGTAAAAATAGGCAGGTTTGGTCCATAAAGGGTAACTAAACATTTGACAAACTTCTCAGATGTCATAGTGACGTGTCAGAAGTTTTGATTAGTGGAGGTCCGAGCACTGAGACCCCACCAATTGCTAAAATGAAGTGGCAGAAGCGCTCAGCCGCTTAGTTTCTGTTCGGATTTTTCCGGAAAGCCGATGTATAGGAGTACGGGTTTGTATACTTCATATTGACGCTCTACCCTCTGCTTTATTTCTCACTTCCAGCTTGAAAGCAAACAGCACATTAATCCAATCTTGGCATAAATGGAGGAAATATTAGTAAACCTGGTATTTTTTCTAATTGTTCTCTATTTCATAACATTACTTCGATTAACCCCTTCCCGACATTTGACGTATCCATACGCCAAAGTCGGTTAGGGGAAGTATGGAGCGGGTTCACGGAGTGAACCCGCTCCATACGATGCCACTGTCGGCTGTTTGTTACAGCCGACACTTCAGAGTAACGAGCGGCATCGCGCTCGAGCGCGATCCCGCTCGTTTAACTCATTACATGCTGCGGTCAATAGCGACCGCAGCATTTAAATCATTAAAAAGAGGGGGGCAACCCTCTCTAACAGCTCATTGTGCCCCCGCAACGCAATCGCGAGGGGTCGATGGTTGCTATGGCTGCCTGAGGGCGTAATGAAGGCCCCCAGGTCTGCCATCTTTGTGTTCCTATTAAGCCCTGCCTCTGATCACTGGTTGAAGTCCCCTAAAAAAGTAAAAATGAGTTAAATAAAGGTTTTTTTTGTGTAAAAAAATAACATATATATACTAAAATTTAAAAGAAAAATCCTTTTCCATTTCCATTTTCCTCCTAGAGCATAGTAAAAAAAATAAAAATAAATAAACATAATTGGTATCGCTGCATCCGTAAAAGTCTCAACTATTACAATATATCATTATTTAACCCGCACGGTGAACGCCGTAAAAAAACAAAATTGTGAACGCCAGAATGTCTATTTTTTGGTCACCTAATCTCCCTCAAAAAAATGAAATAAAAAGTGATCAAACCGTCGCATGTACACCAAAATGGTATTATTAAAAACTACAGCTTATCCCGCAAAAAATAAGCCCTCATATCACTTAATCGACAAAAAAATAAAGCAGTTGTGGCTCTCGGAATTTGGCGACACAAAATTTATTTTCTTTTTTACACCTAGGTTTTTACTTGTAAAAGTAGTAAAATATAGAGAAAACTATATATATTTGGTATCACCATAATTGTATTGACCCACAGAATAAAGTTAACATGTTGTTTTTATTGCACAGTAAATTCCGTAAAAATGGTGCACAAAAAAACATGGAGGAATTGCTGTTTTTTTCATTTTCTACCCCACAAATAATTTTTTTCCCGTTTCCTAGTACATTATATAGCAAAATAAATGGTGCTACGAAAAACTACAGCTCGTCCCGCAAAAATCGAGCCCTCATAGTACTATATCAACGGAAAAATAAAGACGTTATGGCTTTTGGAAGGTGGGGAGGAAAAAACAAAAATTAAAATCTGAAAAAGGGCTGCGGCGGGAAGGGGTTAATAACAGAAAACTTGAAGTAGGAGATTAAGCAAACACCTAAAATAAAAAGATAAAAAATGAACTTTTTTTCCCATATGACCTCTTTCACTGCATTATATCTAGGAGACTGTGCCTAGTTTTCCCCTGAATATTGTATATCTTCACTGTCTACAGTTAGGTCTTGAACTTTTACATTTTGAAAGGTCAGAGGCTCTAAATATATCTGATCCAACTGATTTATTTTCTACTTTTCCAGCTACTGCCACCTTTACAGATATTACAACATTAGGATCCTCTCAATCAGTTATTCACTTTAATCTATATCTCTATGTTTACAAAAACTAAAGCTCAGATAAAAGAGCCGAACATTTGTAATGTGTTCTGTTTAGGGGAAAAAAACACATATATATAGTCCACACATTTTTCTTAATACTTCAAATGATACTTATATTTGCTCCTAAACTCTTGACTCAATTTCTTTGTTATAACAAACGCCAACAAATTTTATTAAAACCTGCTAATCCAACAGGAACACAATAGAAGAGTTCACTCTGCCTGACCTTCAACCATATTACTGGGCCAGCCACATAAATAGGGTCTTCCTAGTCAGACCCCCAGGGCAATCCCTATGTCTAATGTTGAATTGGTGCTGTATTATTTGTATACTTCATTTCCTTGTCCTGTGCATCTGCCTAAGCCAGAAATGAGGTCTGCACACAATCATGTTTTTCTCGCTCATACATTTATATTCATCATTAAAAATTGGATCATAAACAAAATTATTTGTGTGCTTTATGAGAAACCAATGATGCATATTTTTTTTTCATAGTAACATTTAAATGGTGACAATATTCCACATTTTTTACTTTTTCTAAATATTATTTGGGCAAATGTTTTCAACAGAAGGAAGGTGAAACTACAAGAAGAATTCAAAATAGCAATTTTTTTTTAGATCTGGCAGAACACTTACTTGGCAAAAGAAAAGGCAAACACATTAGGAATCGTGTCATGATTAGCATTTATGATTATAGAGCATGCAAAAATTCTACTGATAACTGATTCATCTTGTGAGCTGCTATTCAATGCCACAAAACAAGTAGGAGAGAAGGTTATCGAATCTACAAACTTTTTATGGCCTTATTGGTTATTCATTATAGTTGCATCAATTTATACAAATAGCAGATAAGGTTGAGATTTTATTATACACTAAGTATATGATAGAGAAGGCAATCCTTGCTGATCTATTAGGCCAATGCCATCATTCTGCTTATGCTTAAACATAGGCAAACTTCTTAGAAGAAAGTGCGGAACAGCATACAGCAGCACAGTAAAGGAACAGCGAGAAAATATGGGGTGCACTTAGATACTCTTGGTAATACTAAAATTCAACTGACCTCTCACTACAATTTCTATGTTCCTTCATAAATATTTTAGGCCTCATGCACACGACCGTAAGGGTTTTTACTGTCCGAAAAAACAGATCCGATGGCTATGGACACACATCCGTAGCCGTCAGCAATTGTGGAAGTGCCCATAGACTTCTATGGTCGAGTCCGTGTTGCAATTGTGGACAAGTATAGGATATGTTCTATAATTTGCGGATCATTTCTACTGCCCGAACACACATCCGTAAATATACAGAAAGGTATCTGTGGCCAATAGAAATGAATGGGTCCGCAATGTCATCTGTAATTACAGATTCCGTTAAGTATGGATGAAAATTACGGTCATGTGCATGAGGCCTCACCCTATTCCCTTTTACTGTAATAAAACCAGTTTCTTAGGGTACAAGGTTTTTATATCATTTTTGCTGAATGAGATTTTATTTACCCAACTAGATTTAAATCTAAGGGGAAAATTAATTCCAAATTATCTTTTAATATGTCACAGATACATGTGAGAATATTCCATTGGTAAAATCTAATATCCAAAATGAAAGAACTCTATAGAGGGCACTGCTCAGATATCTGTTACTGAAAATCTCAAACAAAATGCAAAGCAAAGCATTGATTTGAATGGCCCTTTGCTACGAATGTTGTGTGACTTCAAGTACCATCTCTGAGAAATGTCAAAGGAGTTTGAGTGCTCTGTAAACTTTTTTTCTTCTAGTAGTCATTTTGCTTGTGTTGTTCTCTGAGTCCCATATATTCAAACTCATTTTTTTTTCCTCATTCCTTATCCTACTATTTGTTATGTGCTGGTCAGCCAACTTGAAGTCTTGACTAAATATCTTAAAGAGTGTTCTTGTAGGCTTAACATGGTTTGTATAGATTTATGTAACTGTTATAGGACTGTTTGCTCTATTTTTACTTGTATGACTAAATGTAATGTATTACTGTGGGCTTCAGTATTTTTTGTTATATTTGTCAAATAGCAAAGAATATTGATGGCTCTTCCACTTACATTAATATGTAAATGAATTTTAGTTATCTTTCACCGTGATAAATGGAGAAGTTTTTTTTTTAGCTCATATAATTGCTCAAGGGCGTTTATTTAGTAACTCTTGGTTGGTGCCGGCTTTCATATTCAATAAGGAAATAATATACTGTTTCTGAAAAAACTATAACATATATAAAAAAAATACTGTAAGAAGTAGTAATTTTGATGCCAGAATGTAAGGTTTCTCAACTGATTTGTTACATAATATAATACAGCACACTAAATACAACTGCATGACCTCAGTTAATTACATTACTTAAACGTGGCATAAAGCTACAATGAATTCTCAAGCGTAATAGTTTGGTACATGGAAACAAGCTTCTTATGCAGGTTAAATATTGAGCATAGATTTACATCTATTGGCCTTTTTTCACAGAATATGTCTTGTTATGCGTGACCTAACATCAGCTATGTACCCTGTACATAAGGACGTTTCATTATACAATGTCGACCACAGCTGTGTAAATAGGAGACACTAGTACATTGGAGCACAAACAGTTACAAAAGAAAGCACAGACAAGTAGTGTATCTTTGGTCATTTTTAACCAGAATGCAAGCCTTTAATCCCAGTATATGTGGTGTTTACCATAGTTACCAAGGTTAGAAGCAGACACTAGTTTGTAAAGTTCAACCTATCAGACCTAGCTGTTGGATCCAGAGAAAACAAAACAACCCCCCCCCCCATTCCAACTGCAGCAAATTTTGCCTTGCAGCTGAATTCCTTTCTGACTCCTCAAGGCAGTTGGATAATTTCATGAAATCATTTAAACATCATATATATTCATTATAATAATGATGATAACTCTAAATGCTAATAGTCATGAGATAACTGCCTTTACTGCCTCTTGTGCTGGTCTATTCCAAAGTTTGACTACTTTAACTGTAAAGAATCCTTTTCTATAATGTTTCCAGAATCACTTTTCCTCCACCATAATTAATTATCATAGCTGTTTTAGTAAGTATCCATGGGAAAAATAAAATATCTTAAATTATAATCTATTACAATTAATTTTATAAACTCGTTGTTCATTCTAGATGTGATTAATGAATGTTTAGGTTTTATGTTATTTCTCATATGGGCTTTGTTATATTTTTTAAGTTGAAAATGCAACTTTATTCGGTAAATATAATAATAGCGGGGACATAGCATTAATAATTTTAAGCTAATAAATTGTAATGTGTACAAAGTCATTAAATGATCCAAAAAAATAAAGTACAAGCAAAGTGCTGTGTATGAATAGCTTATGCTTAACAAAGTTTGTAATTTTGGTAGAGAAAAAAAGTTTCCAATTGTTGTTTTTTAAGCGTACTTTATCAATACACAGTATATTCCTCAGGGGAGGAGTAATACTACACCCTTAGTGGAACTAGTTGATCAGCGGAATATCAAAAGCTATCAGTGAAGACGGTAATTTTCTCCATTGACAGCTTCAGTCATGTCTCTACCACTGTTCACCATTGCCTTTGTGAGACAGAAGGGACATGATAGTCCCCTCACTCATGCGACCCTTGAAAACTACCCAAGTGAATGACCACCGAGTTTTCCAGTCTTTCCAAAGATGCTACTACAGTTAAGGGGAAAGAGCAGATAAATTCTGCATAAACTTTGGACACACATGGAACTTGTTAATAATGTCCATGATGAAATTGCAAATATCATAATCACATATTTTGCTTATCTGTTAACTGATTAATTTGGAGAAACTGACGTAACGGCATAAAAGCATATGTATCTATAGTAATCTTAATATTGAGTGTACAATTGAAGCACCTAATAGCCAAGAGCTGTATGACACGATAACAGTAATCGATATTGGTGTATCATGAAAAACAATGGTATTAAATTTAACATATATAATTTGGGGGCACTGTATTTCGCATGCAAGTCCTACAACCAACATCATAGAAATTTTTTACAATAATATTGCTTCTGTTCTCACTTTCCTTTGATGAGCTTACATCAGCTTTACCATGCCACTGAATCCCATTCTCACATTGAACTACACAATAGGTGTACTAATGGTCCCCAGTTTTAAATATCTATATGTGAGATCTACTCTGCATATGTAAGTTCATACAAAATGAAATGTTGATATTTTTATGGAAGGTATTCCTATATATGTTTAGTGTAGGACTAAAATATTGTTTAATCCTAGGCAGGTTGGTAAAATCAAATTAAAAACATAGTTTGGCTTTAGGTACTGAGATAAACACACTAGACACAAGCTTGTCTCTCTTTTTCTATTAAAATAGTAATTTAATATGTTAGTTGTGCCCTTATACACTTATCCTTGTCAGCTAATCCAATATCCTAAGTGCCAGCTTATTTGTAACTGGTGACTAAAAATGGTGAGTCAACACAATTACAAAGAAAATATAAGCAAGTTGTAACCACTTAGTATATTATTTTATTAAAAGCCTAACTCCACCCAAATGCAAAATATTCAGGTGTGACCACAGACAACACCAATATACCCTCCCCCACCCTTTGAGTCCAAGAGACAGGGAGCAAACCTGGTAAAATAAAAATATCAAACTGGGCTTAAATAATAATAGGCAGATTATCTCTCATGTTATCATTTTATAAATACCTATGTGTGCTAGCTCATAAAAATCTTATTGGTATCTGTATGCCCCTAATTTCATTGGTTGTAGGGGAAAATACCTATTACTACCCCATATTAGGGCATTATATGATGGTAAACGGAGTGCCTATGGCTCTGAAGTAACAGATCCTTTGCGTACCTTAGCACAGCATCATTGACCACAGTTCTGCTGTGTGCATAAGGCCTTAGATGCCTTTTAGAAAGTCAAACGTGATCCACTTGAATTAAAACTGGCACGTGTGTTTTTTTTCATAATCTACCAATTATAACTTCTATAAATGACAATACATTATAGTCTTTTATGACACCAAATTTTTTATTTCTTTTTAGAATGATAAGCATTCTATATTTGCATGAATGATTATAACCTTCAAAACCTCTTGAACTTAATTATATGAAGTGCTGTTACTTAACCAGGTAAGTCAATTACCTCAACATGCATTATAAATGGTTTCATGATATCTACATGGATTTCAAAACTTGAAGTCATTTATAAGTAATTAATTCCAACTCCAGTAATATTACCACACGCTGTGATTCAAATCACTTTACTGCCTATTCACCAGTTCTATAAATATATGTCTTTGAACAATAATGCCTTAATGAAGAAAAATATAGATTAGAATAACCGAGGGGATCATTGCATTTGAACACAGTTTATTATGAAGTCATTTTGAGGATTGACTTAAATTTCTGAATAAATAAAATGATAAAATTGTGTATTTTTAAAAAAAAATAAACCAATATGTTGTGAATGACCACATGAAAAGTGTATAGCATTTCAATCACATCTGATTAAGGGTTTCTTATGGATTAAAGAAAATGGCTTGGCTTTCTGTGAAGTCAGATCTTAATTATCTTCAAGCCTTCCTCTAGTTTAACATAATATACGGTAATTCCCTATAGCTCAGAAATCAGATTAAAATAACATTGAATAATACCTATATATTTTAATACTAATATGAGTTCTATTTCTTCATCATGTCAAGAGCTGAAAATAGAGTATGAATATATTTATCAGAGAACTCGAAGGCCGGTTCCAGATAGCCGCATTGTGCAACGCATTTTGGAGTGCGTATTATGGTCACAATACCAAGGCCTTCCGTGGTTCTACTGAACTGAATTACTGAGTGACATTACTTATCCTGTAATGTAATGTTCTTGTAGGCATCAGAATTATTGTGAAGTGCTTAGTGATGCAATAGTTATCTGTACTGCTGAAGGTAGTTGTAATGCGGAGACTCCTCTTGTTACATCCATTGGCTGCTACCAGTCACATGACATACATCAGTGGGCTTAGTTTATCTTAGATATTCTTGAATTTAGGTGTTTATAGACATTCAGTACACAGGAACTAATATATATTTTATCACACAATGCACCTGTCAGTATAACATCACTATATAGTAATCTATCCTAAGGGGCAAAAAATAAATAACACCAAAAAACAAGTGACATGTTTTCTATAACCATTTGCAGCACAAGATTTATCATCTAGGGGTTCTTCGCTTGGCATCCACCATTTTATTATTAATAACATATAACAATAGATTGCTTTTACTTTTTTTTTATTCATAACTGAATAATTATTTTATTCTATTGTATGTAATGGAAACAATATATTTATTATGTTCTTTTATAACATTGAATAGGCTGCACTTATTTAGCTTGTGATCTTGGACAATTGGTCTGTTATATCAAAACTACAAAAACATCTAGGTCTTAAATCGTGTTGCTACAAAGTTACAACTATTATGTATATAATAACTGAAATAGAAATATATTTTTGTGCTTGATTATATTAGGATAATGGTTTCGAGAGATGTAATAAGGGCCTGTTCACATCAGCATCAGGGTTCCGTCAGACCTTTCCGTCGGAGGAACTCATTAACGGAAAGGCAAACGGAAACCATAGCTTCCGTTTGCATTATCATTGATTTCAATAGTAATGATTCCGTTGCAAGTGGTTTCCGTTTGTATCTGAAATCAATGGTAATGCAAAAGGAAGCTATGGTTTCCGCTTGCTGTTCTGTTGATGGGTTCTTCCAATGGACAGGTCTGATAAAACCCATCAACGGAACCCTAACGTTGATGTGAGCACACCCTAACTTGGGAGATCAAAAGATAGTAGCCAGCATATTGTAGCAATAGTTAATAAGAGCTGTGTGTGGGAAGATTTTTTTTAATTTGCAGTAAATATCCACAATATGTTGATCTTGAAAAAAAAGCTGATATACAATGTAGCATTACTTTTTCTTTAACTGCATTATCTTTCAGACAAGAAAATGTAATTTTAACTATGCCTTATAATTGGCACTGGTTTACACATACAGTGAAGGAAATAAGTATTTGATCCCTTGCTAAAATGTTACAACAATTACGATATACAGTGCTGATTTTGTAAGTTTGCCCACTGTCAAAGTCATGAACAGTCTAGAATTTTTAGGCTAGGTTAATTTTACCAGTGAGAGATAGATTATATAAAAAAAAACAGAAAATCACATAGTCAAAATTATATATATTTATTTGCATTGTGCACAGAGAAATAAGTATTTGATCCCCTACCAACCATTAAGAGTTCAGCCTCCTCCAGACCAGTTACACGCTCCAAATCAACTTGGTGCCTGCATTAAAGACAGCTGTCTTAAATGGTTACCTGTATAAAAGACTCCTGTCCACAGACTCAATTAATCAGTCTGACTCTAACCTCTACAACATGGGCAAGACCAAAGAGCTTTCTAAGGATGTCAAGGACAAGATCATAGACCTGCACAAGGCTGGAATGGGCTACAAAACCATAAGTAAGACGCTGGCTGAGAAGGAGACAACTGTTGGTGCAATAGTAAGAAAATGGAAGACATACAAAATGACTGTCAATCGACATCGATCTGGGGCTCCATGCAAAATCTCACCTCGAGGGGTATCCTTGATCCTGAGGAAGGTGAGAGCTCAGCCGAAAACTACACGGGGGGAACTTGTTAATGATCTCAAGGCAGCTGGGACCACAGTCACCAAGAAAACCATTGGTAACACATTACGCCGTAATGGATTAAAATCCTGCAGTGCCCGCAAGGTCCCCCTGCTCAAGGCACATGTACAGGCCCGTCTGAAGTTTGCAAATGAACATCTGGATGATTCTGAGAGTGATTGGGAGAAGGTGCTGTGGTCAGATGAGACTAAAATTGAGCTCTTTGGCATTAACTCAACTCGCCGTGTTTGGAGGAAGAGAAATGCTGCCTATGACTCAAAGAACACCGTCCCCACTGTCAAGCATGGAGGTGGAAACATTATGTTTTGGGGGTGTTTCTCTGCTAAGGGCACAGGATTACTTCACCGCATCAATGGGAGAATGGATGGAGCCATGTACCGTCAAATCCTGAGTGACAACCTCCTTCCCTCCACCAGGACAGTAAAAATGGCTCATGGCTGGGTCTTCCAGCACGACAATGACCCGAAACATACAGCCAAGGCAACAAAGGAGTGGCTCAAAAAGAAGCACATTAAGGTCATGGAGTGGCCTAGCCAGTCTCCAGACCTTAATCCCATCAAAAACTTATGGAGGGAGCTGAAGATCCGAGTTGCCAAGCAACAGCCTCGAAATCTTAATGATCTACAGATGATCTGCAAAAGAGGAGTGGGCCAAAATTCCATCTAACATGTGTGCAAACCACATAATCAACTACAAAAAAACGTCTGACTGCTGTGCTTGCCAACAAGGGTTTTGCCACCAAGTATTAAGTCTTGTTTGCCAATGGAATCAAATACTTATTTCTCTGTACACAATGCAAATAAATATATATAATTTTGACTATGTGATTTTCAGGTTTTTTTTTTAAATATAATCTATCT
This sequence comes from Rhinoderma darwinii, assembly GCF_050947455.1. Taxonomy (NCBI): domain Eukaryota; kingdom Metazoa; phylum Chordata; class Amphibia; order Anura; family Rhinodermatidae; genus Rhinoderma; species Rhinoderma darwinii. The sequence goes on along the minus strand of NC_134688.1, from coordinate 388,761,232 downwards.
CTCACTGGTAAAATTAACCTAGCCTAAAAATTCTAGACTGTTCATGTCTTTGACAGTGGGCAAACTTACAAAATCAGCAAGGGATCAAATACTTATTTCCTTCACTGTAGTTGATACTAATACGGGCCATCATATGCAACCAAATACAAGGGGTTGTAGTCCTTTTGTAGCCCATTTGGTTGGCTGATAAATAACTCTTTGCCCTAGGTGCAAAATGTATATCCTGTAAATGTATACCCACGTCTTAACAAGCATTGGCTTGGTACATACTTATGTTTACTTCCTAATCATCAATGATGTCACATGCCATGTTACTATATAGGATATAACAACTTGCTGTATGGGACGTATATACACAATAAGTATGTATCTGGGTGAGAAAGCTCTATCTATAACAATTACAAAATTGTGCAATTACTGTTTTTGAATTTCTGTACAATCTTCTTATAATAATTCAAGGGAGGTAGAGGGCTGTTAGTCATAGAGGCCCAGTCATGTAAACCTGTACTTCTTATTCCAATGGTACACCATTGGCCAAGATATAATTAGACTCTCAAAAAGTGGAAATATTGACAAGTAAGAACAAAAAAACATAAACAACACCATTTTAAGATATAATACATATTGTTTTATGGAAACAAAATAACTCTGAGGTAAATGACATAAATACACTTTTTTGTTGCTACACGTTTGCAATCTGTTTGAAAGAACACGTCAAACATTAATATTAGGGTATGTGCACACGTAGTGACCAAAAACGTCTGAAAATACAGAGCTGTTTTCAAGGGAAAACAGCCCCTGCTTTTTAGACGTTTTTTGAGCAACTCGCGTTTTTCGCTGCATTTTTCGCGGCGTTTTTTACGTCCGTTTTTGGAGCTGTTTTCATTGGAGTCTATGAGAAAACAGCTCCAAAAACGTCCAAAGAAGTGTCCTGCACTTCTTTTGACGAGGCTGTATTTTTACGCTCTGTCGTTTGACAGCTGTCAAACGACGACACGTAAATGACAGGTCGTCTGCACAGTACATCGGCAAACCCATTCAAATGAATGGGCAGATGTTTGCCGACGTATTGTAGCCTTATTTTCAGACGTAAAACGAGGCATAATACGCCTCGTTTACGTCTGAAAATAGGTCGTGTGAACCCAGCCTGAATGATATTACAAGTGGACAAGGCATGAGTCCATGACCTGTAAATGTGTATCCATGTGTTAGCAAGCATTAATTTGGGGAGTATTTTAGTACGAATGACAAGCATGGTTAATATTATTTAGATCCTAGAAATAGTAGTAAAGCAAACAGAATGATAACTATTTAAAGGTGACAGTGCTGAGTACATAACGCTGTCAAATGTGGGGATCGAAATAGCTCAGAGCATAAATGCTTTACAAACATTGCTTGAGTGCACCTGAGCTGAACTGTGACAGAGAAGTGCTGCTGTTTGAAATGAGAGCTCCATATTGATCTGTGTGGCTTATTGCCAGTTGCAAGCTTACAACTAGCCCTTTATTAGAAGACTCCTCCTGATCGGATATCTGGACTTGTAACCTAGAGCAACAAGTCTCATTATTATTTTTTTTTAATTAAATAAAGACAAGCTGCATTCAGAAATGACAGAGCAATATGTTTGTTGGCCGAGTAAAGAACTTTATTATCTTCCTTGTGTTTCCAGGTGACTCTGTCACTATGAATGACTATGGAACATGAAAAGAAGATTGTTCTTCTTAAAAGCCGAGGGGGTTATATTGGGAATCTGTCAAAAACAGCCGTGCAAGTACTCTGTTAAGTATGCAGAATTTACCCAGTCAATTAGTATAGCACTGAACTATAAAAATGTTTCCTCATAAGGATTGTGTTGAATGTTTTCAATTAAGTACCCTCAATTAAACCCAACTACTCTACAATTCAGAGACACTCCGATTATACCCCTGCTGCCTTCAATGAACAAGTGTCAAAGCCCTAATTAAATTGAGTTAAAGCCGAAACAAATATTAATAGTGATCAGCAATTTTTGATACATATTTTTATATGCTTTATTTACAAACATAAAAATTGCCTACATTGTAATCTTTTGGATTAATTCCCAGGTATTGATATTATGTAAACACTAATACATCTGTACAACATTATAGGATGTTATTTGTATTTTGGGTGTAGTAATTCAGTATAGCTTTCAATCATATAATGTACATTGTTAACATGAGCATCATTCTAGTAAAATTATGGATGTAGGCCCCTATGAAGGCAATAATCTACTTATTTAATAACAAATATTGAATATAATTTAGATAACTGAAAAACATAGGTGATTTTATTTATTATATATATAAAAAAAAAACCTCAATGGTAAACCTCATAAACTCATTCCAGTAATCCATGAAAATTAGAAGAAGCATATTTTTTTTACTCTCTCATATAATGGTATCATAGTATACCTGTATACAGTGTGCGAATAAAACCAGTAATAAAGGTCACATTTTGAAGGACAAAAAACCTTACTACAGTATTTTACAGAATACAGTACCGCAATTGTTTCCAAATGGCTGCAAATACTAACATAATTTAACATACAGGGGAAAAAGCAGATGTCTCTGGCAATTATTTATCGAATTCCATTTGCATTTCTTGTAAGATTGATGACCTGAACTTTAAGACTTATGGAAAATGCTGTGGAACTGTGTTGGGAATAGCTGTCAATAATTTCATTGCAATAACATAATACCCTGGAATCCTAAGAACAGATTTCTAATTAGCTAAGTCAACACCTAATCATTCAGTAGGTGACTGGATGTTCTGGGCAGTGGTACACGAATATTTCAAAGTATTTCAGAAATACATCTGATAATGAATGTCTATTCAATGCAGGATCAGTATTTTTCTTATATCAAATTAATCAGTGCTGATTCTAAAAATGTCAGTGGCCTTTTAACCCCTCGAAATGATCATACAATTAGGATTACAGCGATGAGAAATGCTATCCATGTTTTTCAGCTTTTCAATTCCTTTTTTTAGTCTGACTCCACCAGATTCATATATATGACTGTGAAGGCCACAATTGAATAATGGAGATCAGGAAACAGATATTGAACTTTACATATATAATAAATGTCTCTCTCCGAGACTTTTTACTGCATATACATCAAACTATATCCTTCAAATAAGTGACCACTACAGAGAATGTTGAAAAAGAAGTGTACATACTACCACCTTGTGGTTTAATCTTAAAAGAACAGATGTTCTTCCTTTCAGCTCCTGTTTGAATTCTATGATCTAGATAGTCAGAAAATAAGCTGTAATATGGAATTTAAAATATGTGATAAAAATACAGATTATTTTAATATCCATATAGAATACAGTTAATAACTGATCCGCTTTAAAGCTAGACGACAAAAATGTAATTGATCTGCAATATATGTTGCCTGAATTGCTTGGACTTATCTTTCCTTATAGGAATTAATTGTAGATTAATCCCGAAGGCTTGCATGGATTATTATAATCACTATTTGATCTCACTATGCTAATGTGACTTAAACAGCAATGCAGGGAAATCTACAGAGAACTTTGGGAGAATATTATACAGGTCCAGCAAAGGATTGACCTCGACTGAAGATCATTTATTGTCACAATATGTGACAAATCCAAGCAGAGAAGGTTGAGTAATGTCACATTTCACAGTGGGTGGTCGATTAATGTCAGTGAAGCCCATGATTTAGCTACATATAAACACCCGTCAGTTGCCATTTCGTGATTCACAAGGTCCATATGCCACCAAATTTCTCAACGAGTTGCTGCAATGATCAATTGCAGATGCAAATAGACAACCAAACAACGATAGGAACTAAGGCACAATCCCAAATATCTATTTGTTTCCCACAGACCAGAAAGCTGTGTCCTTCTCTTTGTTGGTAAATGCTTCCCTTTTATTTCTGCAAGTGACAAGGATCAATACAACCATACCTGACTTCAAGCAAGGAAAAAATTGCTTATGTGTCTCAGAAGATATCCCTTACGAAATTTGAAGGCTCAAACATAAGAGTTTATCAAGATACTCCAGATAGAGGTATTAAAGCAGTTTGCTTATAGAAATGCCATGGGGAAATTGTTCGAAAGAATCTTAGGAAGAGGTGGATTGGGTGATTTCTACTTTAAGGAGTTAAAATGATCCACAAATGTGGAAAAACATTGCAATGTTGTTGCTTATCATTTAGAATTCAGTATCTCCTTTCATTGTTTGTTCATATTCAAGAAACTTAATATGACTAGTCAGTAGCCACTTGCTAGATACCACTGCATAAAAGGTGGCAGGGGACCTCAAAGTCTCCTCTTCTTCTCCACAGTGTCATGTAACATATCTGCAAGACCAAATCAGCTATGGAGCTTTAAACAAGGTGGAGTGAGGGGGAACTTTACCCATCATTGGTGGGGGTGGGGTAACCAATAGGTAGGTGATAATCAAGTTATGAGATAGAACGCCAATCTGCAGTTTGACAGCCTACACAATATCAGAAGTGATGTGAGTGCAGAATGTGCAGAATCCCTTAATGCACCAGAATTTGAATATATATTAGAGAAAAGTATAATATTCTGATTTACCTTTTTTTTTTTTTTAATTCCACTGGTTTATAAAGCACGTTCTGTTCCATTATGCATTACACATGCAGAATGCCAAGCAATGTGTTGCAATAAGCAAGGTGCAGTCTAGCAATAAAATAACCAGCATAGATTCCATGCCCAAGCTTCTGTTTGCAGATTCGTATCTTAACTATGTAATACTTCCAACCCAGATATATAATCCAATATGTAACAGCCAAACTCAATAACAAGACACACTACAGTAGTAACATAGTAATAAAAATCCCTGGAACTGCAACCTCATATAAGTCAAAGTGTATCAAATGATCAGATCTAGTATCTCTGCTGCTACAGGATATGGCAACAATAATAGCTGTTTCCTTTGGTTAACCAATATGTCAAATGCTTTGAAATGTATCTCTCTTCTGACATCTAACAAGGATGTTTATCATGATTTTGATTTAATATCTGCTTATCTTTCATTGTGTATATGACACAGATCAGCTTCTTTGTATACAACACACACAACCATAGCTTTTTTTTTTTTTTGCAAGAGGCTACTGCAGCAAAATGATCATTACTGCCTAGAACACACATACTGTATATGAATAGGGGCACTGTGTGGAGCACAAGGGAAAAGTATTGACTTGCAGCCATAGGGTAAAAGTAGTCACATAAAGGACTGCAGTAAAGCTTGAAAGCATAGACATAGCTTAACTAGCATAGGAAATGCATGTCAAAGTCTGCCAGGCACCTTACCTTGACAAAGCAGAGAGGCAGATCAAGCACACAGCATCTTCTTCCCAGCCAAATCCTGCAAAATGCAAATCCTAATCAAATTGCTCGCTTCAAAGCAGGTTCCCTTCACATCTGCAAATACATAGAGATATTTGTTGCAATCCAAGGCGGTCTTGCAGTCCAAAGGAATGTGAGAAGCAGAAAACAAAAGGCTGCCTTGACTGTAGGAGAAAACAAGGAGCTGTATAGTGGTTCAGCATGAAAATTCATTACAATCTGTGAGAGCAGGGAAGGTTTTGCTAGTAAAGAGCTCTGATTGCCTATGCAGAGATGGAGAGAGAGACTGAGCTGCAAGAAAAAGAGAGATTGAGCAGGGAGAGAGGACCAGGCTGTACCAGTCAGTTCTCTTTCAGCTATTGGAGCAAACTGAATGAAATTTACAAAGCCAGCAGCCAATAGATTTCTGCAGTCTGCATCATCACTACAGAAACCATATCTACATCTACAAGCTAATGCAAAGAGCTGCTAATTCTAGTGCAATTCACATGGAACACAATCATCACTGTTGTTTGTGTCAAGAGGAAGGGTGTATAAAGCCAGGAGGCATATGTGCAGCTAAAAGACATTCAAGTTACTACAGATTTATTTTGACTCATCTACTTAAACAAGTGTAAATATTATGAAGCTGAAGATTTTGCAAAATAACACTTGATATAAATATATATGTTAAACAATATAATGTAATGCATTTGTTTGATAATAATTGCTCTGCGTTGCTTATTGTAATATTGCCAATACATTCATCATTAAGGCTGGGTTCACACTGAGTTTTTTGACGCGGAAAACACGCCAAAAAACGGCCGAAAATGTCTTCCATTGATTTCAATGGGAGGCCGAGGCGTTTTTTTCCCACGAGCGGAAAAACCGGCTTGTGGGAAAAGGAAGGGGCATGCCCTATCTTCGGGCGTTTACGCCTCTGACCTCCAATCGACATCAATGGGCGGCAGAGAAAGCATATTTTGCGGCGTTTTATGACCGCGGCGCTCAATGGTCGTGGGTGAAAAACGCAGCGAAAATTGGCGTGCAGGCACAGGAAAATCTGCCTCAAAATTCCAAACGGAATTTTGAGGCAGATTTTCCTCCTGCAAAAAACTCTGTGTGAACCAAGCCTTAAATGTAAGAATATTGTAAACAAAGTCTGCAATATTCAAGATGGTAGATTGTCCTATTATTATTATTAATAATAATAATAATAATAATAATAATAATAATAATAATAATAATAATAAAAAAGGACACTGTGGAACTGCTAAAGATTAGAATAATAAAGTAGGCTGTATGTGCTATATTATACATTTGTCTGTAAATAATATTTGTAAAAATATCTCATTATGATGTCAGAACATGACGATTGTACAGATGAGTGGCGCCACCAGGCACTGCTTATCTTTTCCTTCCAAAACAGTTACAGATCAGTTTAGAAAGTTCTCCTGTGCCAACCGCTGATTTAACTGATATAAATGTCTCCATCTTTCTTTAAAAAGCAGATCTGCAGCAGCTACAGTGTGTCTTATACAGTTCTGTGACCCAGCTGCTGCAGAGTGTAGAAATATAGGTACTGCAAACCTCCTCTGCCAAAAGGATGACCGTGTTTAAAATCAAAAAACGGTGGACAGAAATCTTCTTTTTTCTTTTCATAGATGTTCTGCAGCAGTGGAGGTGTGTATTATAAAGAATAATGTTCCCCCTTACTTTAAATTATTAAAGGGGTAATGTAATCCCAGACAGACTCGATGATGTCGAGATCAGGGTTCTGTGGGGGCCATATCATCACTTCCAGGGCTCCTTATTTTTCTTTACGCTGAAGTTCTTAATGACATTGACTGTATGTATAGAGTCGTTGTCCTGCTGCAGAATAAATTTGGAGCCAGTCAGACACCTCCCTGATGGTATTGCATGATAAATAAGTATCTGCCTGTATTTCTCAGCATTATGGACACCATTAATCCTGACCAAATCCCCAACTTAATTTGATGAAACTTGCAAGGAACCTCCTCCATGCTTCACTGACTTCTGTTACAACCAAATATTTCAAATTTTGACGCATCAGTCCGGAACACCTGCTTTCATTTTTCTACACTCCAGTTCCTATGTTTTTGTGCATAGTTGAGTTGCTTGGCCTTGTTTCCACGCCGAGGGCATGGCTTTTTTGCCGCAATGCTTCCATTAAGACCACTTCTAGCCAGATTTCTCTAAACAGTAGATGGGTGTACCTGGGTCCCACTGGTATCTGACAGTTTCTGAGCTGATGCCACTGCTGGACATCTTCCGATTTCAAAGGGAAGTCAGCATGATGTGTCTTTCATCTGCTGCACTAAGTTTTCTTGGCCGATCACTGCGTCTAAGGTCCTCAACTTTGCCTGTTTCTTTGTGCTTCTTCAAAAGAGCTTGAACAGCACATCTTGAAATCCAAGTCTACTTTGAAATCTTTGCCGTGGGAGAGATCTTGCTGATACAGTATAACTACCTTGTATCTTGTTTCTGTGCTCAGTCTTGCCATGGTGGACCTGTGACATGAAACTGTCTTCCACAACCTCTCCTCTATAGCAGAGTTTGGCTGTTCCTCATCCCGTTTTAAACCTCCTAGACAGCTGTTCCTGTTACAGTTAATGACTGTGTTTCAACCATAGTTTTATTCACTTTTTGGGGGGGAAGAATGGAAAAAAAACAACAGTTTCACCAAGGGTTTTTTGCTTTTTAAATGCATGCAGTTCACCATGAGACTTAAATAACAAATTTTTTTGGGGGGGCATTACGATCGCGGCGATTCAATATAATTTAAAAAAATATTATTTTACAAAATTCAAACAGTTTTAATGGAAAAAATGGTTTTATTTCTTTTTATATTGGGTGTGCATGTTTTAAAAAAACAAACAAAACAAAGCTGCCCCCACCTATGTGCACTTCTCTCCTTCCCTTAGTTGCCTCCTCGATGTCCCATTAAACCCCTTGTGCAAGGCCCCAGTATTTAAAGTGGATGTGCCCCTGTATCAAGTAGGAGTGCAAATGTTTCTTCCCTTAAGACTTCGTTCACATTCAGGTTTTGGCGCTAATTTTGATGCAGAAATCTGTATAGATCTCTACAGAGCTATTCACAACACAAGATTTTTTATGAACAGCATAAGAAATTACCTCATGTATACACTCAGACTTTCTAGGGTCCCAAGGGCAGCTGGTGCCTTAAAACACCCATGTCTCCCCAGTATTAACATCTTGTCAAAAGAAAAAGGGTGAATACTGCAATTCTTATATTCTCTGTGTTCCGGTTAGGCCTCAGGACAGGAGCGTGGACCCACTTTGTCACTATTAGATTTGGCTGGCGCTGAAACGGGTGGTGGAGTCTAAGGGATTTTGCAATTTTCACTTTAAAACACCCCTCATCAGGGCATGGACTGTGCAGGGTCGCATCCCAGGGCTAGTATCCTATAGCAACTGCTGACAGCTTGCAGATGGAATTTCCAAAGTATGGTACCAAAATTGATAAACAGAAGAGTGGGGATACAAATTGTAGTTCAGGACTGACAAAGTTTGTGCAACACGATTTAACAGATACATGTCAGAGCTGAAAGCAATCCAAAGGCAGTCCGGATAAAATATAATTTAGCAAACATCCAACACCATCACAAAAAAACAGCATGCAAAGAAGCTTATTTAAGTTGTGGCAGTTCTGAGCAGGCTTAATTATTCAGGTGATCAGCCAAAGACTGAGCACTGAACAGCTGTCATAGGCCTGTTCCTTTAAGCAAGCGCTACACCTAAACTTTTTGTAGTAAGACGTTTTATTATAGAGTAGCTACTACTTTTTAAAATTGCTTGGAAATCCTAGTAATCATGTAGTGATTAAAAAAATAAATCACTAGTATCTTTAAATTGCTACATGTTGGGATTTTTGAGCGATTATAAAAAATAGTAGCTACTTTTTTTCTTCATAGAGTAACATTAAAATCGATTGGAAATCTTGAAAATTGTGCGTTATTGATTATTCTAAAGAAAAAGGGTAATCAGGTATGCGCACCATCACCATCACTTTATCCCCTGCTTCTCAGCAAATTGGAGCATGAAAATCCAGGTCCCCATTTGACGTGAAAATGAGAACTGCCAATCTCACCTGCAAATTGCCAACTTTGCTTTGGCAACTTGGTGGGGGATAAGTACATTATACATTATTTCTTCACCTTTACAAAGCCTTAGTTTACCACTTAGAAATTAACTTGCCAAGATTGGGGTGAAGCTGGTAAGGACAGTCTCCTGTTAGAGAGGAAAACACAACTGTCCTTCAATGTTTTCGATGAGAAGAAAAAGTGGTCAGACAGGGTATATAGAAACCATTAAGGGTATGTTCACACGCAAACGCAAAATACGTCTGAAATTACGGAGCTGTTTTCAGGAGAAAACGGATCCTGAATTTCAGACGTTTTGACAAGTGCACGCTTTTTTCGTGGCGTCTTTTACGGACGTAATTGGAGCAGGTTTTCATTGGAGTCAATGAAAAACGGCTCCAATTACGTCCCAAGAAGTGTCCTGCACTTCTTTTGACGAGCCGTCATTTTACACGCCGTCTTTAGACAGCGATGCGTAAAATGACAGCTCGTCTGCACAGAACATCGTAAGACCCATTGCAGGGAATGGGCAGATGTTTGCAGACGTATTGGAGCCGTCTTTTCAGGAATAATTAGCGGTGTAAAACGCCTCCATTATGTCTGAAAAGAGGTCATGTGCACATACCCTAAAGCCTGGGGTTTATCCTAAGATTTCCTTCCTTCTAAGATCTAACATTGATCAAGTGAATTTATTAATGGAGGAGTCAGGGAAGAATGCTGTTGTCAGCCGACAAGTATTTTATTACTATGGCCAGCTTTAGAATTACCTTTTAGCCATAGATGGAAAGCTTGGCTTCGTATCCATTGAGCATTCCACTATTATTTACTAGGAGGATTCTTGTTGGTAAAGGGGCGCTCATGGTAAGATATTTGAAAAGATAAGAATGGTTTCTAATATGGGAAATCAATTCTCACTGTTTTGTACTTGTGCATATAATATTGCTAAAGCTACACCAAAAGTTGCATCAAAGTCATGGGGATTGCAGTTCCCTTTGTTCCCACTTTATGAATATTATTATCAAATCCCCAAGCTAATTTAAAGTTACCTTCTACATCCCAAGAGCCTATCTATATACTGCGAGGCATGAGTCAAGGATACTCCTTTCCTCCGATGATATTTGTCATATTTTATCCCGATATATTAGGTTTATCCATAGGTCCCTGGGAATATGAAGTTAGTCTCTTTGCAGACGATTTACTGCTCACCCTGATGAAGCCATTGTTATCCCTCCCCAATTTGATAACATTATTAGAGAAATTTGCCAGGACTAAACATCAATTATAACAAGTCACAATTTCTACCTTGAAATATCCCTCTACATGAAGCGAACTTGATACAACTTAATTTTAACTTCTAGCTTCACGCTCAGGCTATTCCGTATCTTTGAGTAAAATATACCCTACAATATACGCCTTATATTAACATAATAATCCCCCTTTGCTGCATAAATTAGCTGAAGATCTCTTGGAATGGAATGGATTGGTTTTTATAAATGCGACAAAAAAAGGTAAAATTACCTCGCATGCGATACCTCCTTTATTGTCTTCCTATTTCTTAATGCAAAACTGATATCCTTCATTTTCAATCCCAAACTAACAGGTTTATTTAAAACTATAACTGCCCATTGATTCAGAATTAACTGATGTACTACCATAAACATCCGGGAGGCCACTTACTACCTCATTTACTCTGAAATTACAGAGCTGCTCAAATTGCTCAATTAAGGGTGATAAGCTCCTTCGCTCAGGCTTCTCTTTGGGTTCAGATTGATAACTAACTTTTACAGTACAACTCTTTTGCAGCCCTTATGTGGAATAATTTGCCCCTCCCATCAAATTTAAAATCACTCTTACCTATTGTCCACCACTCGCTCATTCTTGCTTGTTCAATTTAAATAACAGGGAAAGCCTTCTCCCCTAAGCCCAATTTATAAAAACTCTTCAACCCTAGCCCTTTTATCTGGTGGACTAGGCACACTTTGACTATACTTTGGGAATTCATCTCTTCCTCTGAATTAATGCGAAATTAGCAATTTCATGACAATTTTGATCCACCCACTGCAGAGAGTTACCGTGAGGCTCAAATTTTCAATACTCTCACCCCCTTGCTCCCTCAGGGGATAAAGATCCCCAATTGCACTTAGTTCAAACTAATATACCAGAACTGTGAATTCCAACCAGGGACTATCTCCCTCTTATATTCTAGATTTAACACTCATCCCCAAGATACTAAACTTAAATTCATGCTCTGCTGCTAGCAATATTTAGGGGTGACCTTGTCCCTCCATTGATGGGGAGGGACAAGGTCACCCCTACTAAATCTAAACTATATCTAAGGGCAGTCACCAAGTTAGCTTGGCTGAGACTTCTATAAACATCCTTCACTGTACTTACCTTGTCCCTTCACTAATCGATTGGATCTATCCATCTTCTTCTCTACTCTGTTTCCGGGGTTGATGGGTTTGTACCTCTATATTTGATGGTCGTGCCGTTTTCCCCACTTTCTGGTTAAAAGTCTGCGGCCTTATTAGTATTGCTATTAGAACATTTCCCCTAAATTCTGTCTGTTTTACAATGTGGTATAAGCCCACTGGCTTGAATACCCAGGAGCGCAATCTTTCCCAGTCTATATGTACGGCAGCTAGGATGCAGATTGCAGCAAGTTGGAAATCCCAATGCTTATCTTTCGATTTAATATAAGAGAGAATAAGTAAAATTATGGTTTATGAAAAAATATCTGCTCTCCAAACTAATAATATGGATCATTTCTTGATTACCTGCCAACCCTGAATAGATCAGAGCAAATCCCTATGCTTACAACATTTAGCACGGTCATGAAAGGCCTCTCTTATGTATACTTTTTGTAATATTTATGTATATTATGGATATGTATTATATAATCACCCATTAGATTGGTTCCTATAGTTTGATACTTGTGCTACTTATTTTTTCTTTCTAAAAATTCTATAAAGTTGTTTTTTAAACTAAAAAACAACTATCAAAACTGTGTGTGAGATCCTTCTCAGAATCGAGTGAGAGAATATTACGAGCAGCAGTGCTGTTTCTGTGGGGATAGTTAGGGTATGTGCACACACACTAATTACGTCCGTAATTGACGGGCGTATTTCGGCCGCAAGTACCGGACCGAACACAGTGCAAGGAGCCGGGCTCCTAGCATCATACTTATGTACGACGCTAGGAGTCCCTGCCTTGCTGCAGGACAACTGTCCCGTAGTATAATCATGTTTACAGTACGGGACAGTTGTCCTGCAGCGAGGCAGGGACTTCTAGCATCGTACATAAGTATTATGCTAGGAGCCCGGCTCCTTGCACTGTGTTCGGTACGGGACTTGCGGCCGAAATACGTCCGTCAATTACGGACGTAATTAGTGTGTGTGCACATACCCTTAAGTCACCCATAATAAACTGGAGAAGAACTGAAGAAAAATGCCTCAGGAAGAGAATAGTTGGGTCAATAGGTGAATATTTTATTGCATTTGGAAGGTGACAGGAAGAATTAACTGGAACAAAGAAAACCTGAAAAAGGGAGAATAAGGAGAAACTGAAAACAGCATACAGATGTGAAGGTACAAGACTATCAATGTACATATTCCTTTAGGAAACATTAAAAATCACAAGGTATGTTCAATGTGACTCATGTACTACAGAATATCACAGTGGTAACTTTGTCTAACTATGTAGCATCTTTAACCATGATCCCTGACTTTGACTGAGAATCAGCTGTTTCTCAAAGACAATTAATATATTTGTTAATAAAATAATAAATCTTGCAGGTTTCACCAAATTATTTCAGCAAAAAAACTGTAAACTGGCCCAAAAGCCCCTCTACCACATTAGAAGACAGAAGTATTATAAATGGCACATATAAAGTGAGTGGTCTGTTGCAGATTTTGTATTGGGGCCTCAGAGCTTCAAGTTATACCTCCAGCATATATACAGTACATGAGGCAATCATAAAGGAGCAATCACCAAATAATAATATTACTCCACCCATTTAGGATATGTTCACATGTGCCAGATTTGTTGCTGTGTGTACATACATAATGTGTGCGCGTAGGTCACTTTTACATGGGCATATTTTGACCCAAATTTTGCATCAATATTTGTAAGCTAAAACCAGGAGTGGATTTGAAACCCGGAAGGGGTGCAAATTCTTCCATTACTCTTTTTCTCTACAGTATGTTCCTTGTTTTGGCTAACAAATACTGCTGCAGAATACTAACCAATATACTGTCGTGTGAAAGAGATAGATCTAAACACGTAGAATAATAAACTTCCACACGTGTTCAAATGTTTATGTAAGAATGATCACTTAGTTTATGCTGAACAATTTTTTGATCTTTCATTACTCATGGCTTTGTTCTTAACTTGGGATACTTAATTTATACACTCATAAAACTCAATAGTCTGAATAATAAAGGCCAGCTTTACACATCACATAAATAATATGCTGTTTAAGGCAGTGTTCACATACAGTGAAGGAAATAAGTATTTGATCCCTTGCTGATTTTGTTAGTTTGCCCACTGTCAAAGTCATGAACAGTCTAGAATTTTTAGGCTAGGTTAATTTTACCAGTAAGAGATAGATTATATTTAAAAAAAAAACAGAAAATCACATAGTCAAAATTATATATATTTATTTGCATTGTGCACAGAGAAATAAGTATTTGATCCCCTACCAACAATTAAGAGTTCAGCCTCCTCCAGACCAGTTACACGCTCCAAATCAACTTGGTGCCTGCATTAAAGACAGCTGTCTTACATGGTCACCTGTATAAAAGACTCCTGTCCACAGACTCAATTAATCAGTCTGACTCTAACCTCTACAACATGGGCAAGACCAAAGAGCTTTCTAAGGATGTCAGGGACAAGATCATAGACCTGCACAAGGCTGGAATGGGCTACAAAACCATAAGTAAGACGCTGGGTGAGAAGGAGACAACTGTTGGTGCAATAGTAAGAAAATGGAAGACATACAAAATGACTGTCAATCGACATCGATCTGGGGCTCCATGCAAAATCTCACCTCGTGGGGTATCCTTGATCCTGAGGAAGGTGAGAGCTCAGCCGAAAACTACACGGGGGGAACTTGTTAATGATCTCAAGGCAGCTGGGACCACAGTCACCAAGAAAACCATTGGTAACACATTACGCCGTAATGGATTAAAATCCTGCAGTGCCCGCAAGGTCCCCCTGCTCAAGAAGGCACATGTACAGGCCCGTCTGAAGTTTGCAAATGAACATCTGGATGATTTTGAGAGTGATTGGGAGAAGGTGCTGTGGTCAGATGAGACTAAAATTGAGCTCTTTGGCATTAATTCAACTCGCCGTGTTTGGAGGAAGAGAAATGCTGCCTATGACCCAAAGAACACCGTCCCCACTGTCAGGCATGGAGGTGGAAACATTATGTTTTGGGGGTGTTTCTCTGCTAAGGGCACAGGACTACTTCACCGCATCAATGGGAGAATGGATGGAGCCATGTACCATCAAATCCTGAGTGACAACCTCCTTCCCTCCACCAGGACATTAAAAATGGCTCGTGGCTGGGTCTTCCAGCACTACAATGACCCAAAACATACAGCCAAGGCGTGGCTCAAAAAGAAGCACATTAAGGTCATGGAGTGGCCTAGCCAGTCTCCAGACCTTAATCCCATCGAAAACTTATGGAGGGAGCTGAAGATCCGAGTTGCCAAGCGACAGCCTCGAAATCTTAATGATTTACAGATGATCTGCAAAGAGGAGTGGGCCAAAATTCCATCTAACATGTGTGAAAACCTCATCATCAACTACAAAAAAAGTCTGACTGCTGTGCTTGCCAACAAGGGTTTTGCCACCAAGTATTAAGTCTTGTTTGCCAAAGGGATCAAATACTTATTTCTCTGAGCACAATGCAAATAAATATATATAATTTTGACTATGTGATTTTCTGTTTTTTTTTTATATAATCTATCTCTCACTGGTAAAATTAACCTAGCCTAAAAATTCTAGACTGTTCATGTCTTTGACAGTGGGCAAACTTACAAAATCAGCAAGGGATCAAATACTTATTTCCTTCACTGTATATCGTAATTGTTGTAACATTTTGGTTACAGAAATTAGCACTTTAACAATGGACTATTTATTTGTACTGGTAGAATGATGGCTGGATTACTGGCAGGCTAAATTGTTTGGCATCGGGATGTATGGCTCGGAGGCCTTCTTTCTAATGGTCTGTGCTGTGTCATAACAGCACCATTACAACACAGAATGACTACACCGCGTTCGGACGCTGGGGGCAGCGTTTTCTTCTAAGCTGTGATAGTATGAGAGAGAGTGCTGTTCTGAGAAGTGTGTGGTCATGAGCAAATGGCATGTGCGGTCAGGAGTCTCCCAATGTGCAGCATGTAACAAACACAGTGCAGCCAGTTGTGCCTTTGTAGTTCTAAAGTTGCCAGACCAGCTCCTGTATCAGGGAGTTCTCTTGGCTCTGTCCATGATAAAGTCAGTAAGCCAGCCATCATCTATCTGTCTGAGCTGTGTCTAAGGACTGTGTGTCTCATATTGAGAAGTGTTGATTTTCCTGCTGTAGACGGGTGTGCCATGAACACTGTCCTAGTAAAGTTTAGCTTGCAAGAAATTGCTTGCTTAATACCATTTTTGCCATGACATGCCTGCATAGGGCCGTACACCACCCAGATCCTTCCTTACACTAGCGCGGAAGCAGTTTGGATTAGGGAGTTTGACATTTTCTGAGTTTGAGTTGTTATCACATCGTTTAACTAATTTTGGCAGGGTAGTTACTCCTGGAAAAATTCACAATTGTTCCAAAACTTCTCTATGTGTGATGCAATGTGGTGCCTCATTGAGGCAACATATTCTACTCTAGAATCAATGCTTCCAGCGGAGAATCCCTCCATGATACGACATACATTGAAACATGCCATCATTTGTGTAAAATCAGAGGCACAAGAAGGTATAGTATGAGCGCATAGTTTTTTAAATATTGCTTTGTGCAGGAGCCCAAACTCACTTTGTTTAGGTGGGGTCCCAATACTTTAGATATGGATTTGAAAACCACATCAGACTGAAATATTTTGAAAATTTTAACTCATGCCCCTGCAATTTCCTTTGATCATTCATCACACAGTGTTCTTGTAGAAACTGCGGCAAACTCTTCATTCTCATAATAAGATTTAATATATAGCGAGAGCAAGATTCAAAATGGATGTAAAAGTGTTTGGTTTCAGTTATGAAACATGAGTAGGTGTAGTTATTTTTATTGTTCGAACAAAAAAAACAGGAGCCATTTAAATTGTAATGCTGCAGGATTACCTTTAAGCCAGCAGAGGGAGCTGTCGTCGATATATGCAGCAGTCTGGAAGAAGCTGGGTCCCAGGTAGGAGATGTGGTCATGTGCTGTGGATTTGAACCAGCCGAGGAGGAGGGCGTTCAAAGATGAAAAAGACTCTTATTGGTAATTGGATTTTCCATAAACCTCCAAAATGGCACTAATAGGAGGATATCCCGCCTCTCAAGGGACAGGAAACAACATGGACAAAAAAATAATAACAAAAAACATGGGGGGACTTTACGCCCAAAAGACAAGTTCCTGTCAGACAAAACATCTCATTTATGATTTTTAAATAAGGTTAATGGGTTAGCCCAGATAGTTGCCCGACAAATCTGATCAATGGAAGTGGAAGCCCCTTCCGCCCATGAGGTGGAAATTGCTCTAGTAGAATGTGCTTTCAATCCCAACAGGGGTGATATATTCCTACTCTGGTAATACGTAGAAATTGTCATCTTAATCCATTGGGTGATAGTGGATTTACTTGCAGTCATTCCCTTGTTCTTCCCCTGAAATTGGACTAGGTGATGGTCGGTCTTCCTAAAGTCATTGACTCTTTCTAAGTAACCCAGAACACATATTCTGACATCTTAATGATGGTTTTCTTGCTCCTTGCTGGAAGAAGGATTGGGAAAAAAAGAAGGTAATGAGACTTCCTGCTGACAGTGGAATTTTGATACGACCTTTGGTAGAAAGGAAGACTGGTGTCTTAGGATGATTCTGTCAGAAAAAGCTGTAAAGTATGGAGTTATATAGGAAAAAACTTGCACTTCCACAATTCTTCTGGCTGTTGCTATGGCTAGATGAAAAATGGTTTTAGGTGTTAACTGCCTTAGAGAGATGTCCGATATCTGTTCAAAGGGAGCATTAGAGAGTACCGACAGTACTAGGTTTAAGTCCCAGGGGGGACTAAAGAATGGACCACTGGACGTAGACGTTCAGAACCCTTTATGAATATTCTAACAAAGGAATTCCCAGCTAATTTACAATCCAAAAAAGCATTTTTCTGTAAAAAATCTGAGATTAATGCAATGCTAGGTTTAGAAAAACTATCCCATGTATGCCGAGAAAAATAGATAAATTGCTTCCAAACTCTTAAATATATCTTGGAAGTGATTTTCTTCCTGCTCTCCGGCATAGTTGGAATAACACCTTTAGAGAACCCCATATTTCTTAGGATCCTTCGTTCAACATCCAAGCTATCAGTCAAAGTTGAAGGATGTTCAGATGACAAACTGGCCCTTGAGAGAGAAGATCCAGTAGAGAAGTGAGAGGCCAGTAGTTCCCTGCTGCCAGCTGTAAGAAAAGAGGGAACCAAGATCTTCTGGCCCAATGAGGAGCAATGATTATCACTTTGGCATTATTTTCCTGGATCTTTGCCAACACTTTTGGTATCAATCAAAATGGCTGGAAGGCATAAAGAAGAGTTCTTGGTCATAACTGAGATGGAGCATATATTTCCCACGGATCGTCCTTGTGAAAGAGGGAGTAAAAACTGGGACTTGACGGTTCTCTTTTGAGACAAAGAGGTCTAGATCTGGCATCCCCCACTTTTGGGCAATCTGGAATGGAAGAATTTAAAAACCCGCTGTTATATTTTCTTTTCCTCTTACATGTACCGCTGATAGGGAGAGGATGTTTTTCTCTGCCCATATTAGTATGTGAGCTACTACTTGGTACAGCACCTTTCTACTGGTTCCCCCTCTGTTTGTTTAGGTATGCCACGGTTGTTACATTGTCTGATAGGATTTTTTTACGTATGTCTGCCCTGCAGGGAAAATTGTAAAGCCCAAAGCACATCTTTCACTACTGATAGCTCTCTTATATTGGAGGATGCTCGCCACATCAGAGGATACCATAAGTCCTGGACCAGAGAAGGGGATGTGTGGGCTCCCCAGCCCTGACAACTGGCATCTGTTATGACTACTAGTTGAGGGCTTGGTCTCCAAGGGAATCCTCTCTGGGGATGAGCTGATATTAGCCACTCATGAATGTCATGTCCAGGGAGGATTGGTTCTTGTGCCACACAGAGAAGAGAGATTGCTGCAAGGATCTTGAATGGGCTTGTGACCAGAGGACTGCTGGGATAGTTGAGCTTATGAGGCCCAAGATCGTCATAACCTGTTGAATGGAGTGATATTGTTTTCTGAAAATTTTCAATGGGATGGAAATTTGTTTTTCTTCTAGAAAGTATGAGGACACTCTCAGCGAGTCTAGAAGCACCCCTAGAAAACACTTTTTCTGGTTTGGGAAGAGGTCAGATTTTCTGTTATTCATCAACCAACCCAGAGAAGAGAAAATTTGAAGGAAAAGTTTCAGATCCTGCAAGAGTTGTGAAGCTGAGGGGGCCGAGATAAGGAAGTCATCTAGATAAGAAATTATCTGGACACCGTTCAGATGGAGAAAACCGGCAACCTCCACCATTACCTTTGTAAAAATTCTTGATGCTGCACAGAGACCGAATGAGAGAGCTTGAAATTGAAAATGATGAATCATATCGTTAAGAAACTTAGCTGTCCGTAAGAACATCTGAGAATCTGGATGAATCGGAATGTGACAGTAGGCATTGGTCAAATCCAGTGTAACCATATGACAACCTGAAGATAGAAGATTTACAGTGGATTTTTTAGTCTCCAGCTTGAATTTTTTATGTGTTAAATAATGGTTGAGGGCTTTTAGATTTATCATGGCTCTTGCTGACCATTTGTTTTCTTGACCAGAAATACAGGAGAACATGAACCCAGACCTTCTTGGGATGTTGGCACCTGAGTGATGACCTGCTTCTGAAGAAGGAGTAAAATTTATTTTTCTGGAGACATCTGACTTTGTCTGGAAAGATGTGTCATAGATAGGAATCTTTGTGGATTAGAGGAAGGGAATTCTAGCTGGTAGCCATGATGAATTATGCTTAGAACCCACAAGGAAGGTGAGATGTTCTTCAGGCTACTCAAAAATGTTTTAACCCTCCCCCTACCGAACATCTGACGTCACTGTGGAGGTTGACGGGACTGACTGTCCCGGTTGAACAGGACATTTTTTCCTTTGCCTATAAGGTTGAAACTTAGGTGATTCCTTTTTTCCTTTTATAATATTGCCCTCCTCCATTACGATTCTTCTTTTGGTTACGAAAGGATCTCTGTTGATGTAAGAATTTCTGATCTACTGGGAACTTCTTTTTCTTTTCTGCCTCCTTTTCTAGGATGTCATCTAATCCAGATCCCAGAGCCAGATGGTCTCCTTCACAATGGATGCCTCTGCGTTTATTCTTGGAACGAGGATCCCTGGACCAGATTCTTAACCAGGTGGACCTTCTTGCTGCATTAGATAATGCAGCAGATCTAGCTGACAGCTTAACTAAATCCGCTGAGGCATCTACTAGGTAACTGGCAGCTTTTTTCAACATGGGTAAGGATGAGATGATGTCTTCCCTGGGAGTACCAGCAGCAAGATGGCTTCCCAGTTGATCGACCCAGAGAGAAAGCGACCTCGCTGTACAGGTAGTCGAGATCCCGGGCCTAAACATTGCTGTGGAAGCTTCCCACATTCTCTTTTGAAGAGCTTCCGCTTTCTTATTCATGTGGTCGGTAAGTAACCCCATATCCTCGAATGGTAGTGAGGATTTTTTGGAGATACCTGCTACAGGGGCATCTACTTTTGGAATTTTGTCCAATTTTTTTTATATAAGTTTCTTGATGTTCTCCCAAGCCCTCAAACATCTGATCCTGAATGGAAAGAGGTTCTCTAGTATCCTTAATATTCATGGTAACCCAAATTACTTTGAGAAGACACTCTGTATCTTCCATCAGGCTGCAGGTAGTGTCATCTGATGAATCTGAGTTAATCTGCGACTCAACTTCTCCTTCATCAGGATCGAATAATACAGGGGCTGTAGAGGGTATAGAAGGTTGATGACTGCTAGAAGTAGAGCGCCTGGGAGAACGAGCATCTAATTGAAGAGAAACAGCAGAGCTAACTTCCTCTTTAATAATAGATTTTATACTATACAAAAAAGCCAGTGCTTCATCCACCACTAATTTCTGAATGCATTTCGAGCATAAAGCCTTCTTATAAGATGAGGACAGTGACTTCTTACAAACTCCACATTTCTTAACCAGCCACTTAGGCAGAGCCAGTTTCCTTAAATAAAGCACAAACAAGTGTCATATTGACGTAAACTAGGAGAATGGAAGAAGTCACTAGTAAAACAGCTTCAGCCTCCAACATTGACAAAGGAGGGAGAGAGAAGTATACAAGAAGGAGGAGGAGGGACATACCGGGATAGAGGCAACCACAGGATCTGCAGACTTGTGGGGATCCACTACAACAGAGGGAACAGACATGGTTAAGAATACACCGGCATACACTTACCAGCAGGCTTTTAAGTTTTAATTCTGGCGCCCAACCGCTAGGCTCCGCTGCCTGGCTGTACCAGCCAATCCTGCTTTCCTCTGGATATCAGCGTCATGATGCCCGTGCGTGCGCGTCACAATCGTGTTACAGGGAATCATTTGACCGGACATGCTGAGACTCGGGAAGAGGAGAGGGACTCCCGACAATAGATGGCGAGCAGAGCCATTACTTGGGGAATAATCAATTGCACTATAGTACTCAGGTGTGAAAAGTAGAGCATCATTGTGATGACCTAAAGTCCAAGTCCAAGTTCTAAAATCCAAGTTGGATTTGAACCAGCAGAGGAGGAGAACGTGCAAAGAACTGTTTCTCAACTACCAGAGAAGCAGGCAACAGACACGGGGAGAAGTGGGATTAGGAGATCCACCTACATATTTATCGGCAGCATCAAGAACACGTGCAGTGCAGATCTCGGATCAACAGGGAATCCGGAGCGGGGCACGTGAAGGCCGGCAGCACTAGTGACACGTGCGCAGAGCCATTCCAAGGGAGATAAGAAATTGCAGTATAGTACTTAGGTGTGAAAAATAGAGCATCACTGTGACGACTTAAAGTAGTTGTTAATCAGTTGTTCAGAGACCCCACATAAGTTGCACCTAGTTCCTAGCTCATTGCTGTGAGGGTCATTGTGTAGTTTGTTGCTCTGGGAGACTACATGGGGAAGGAGAGTGAGACTCCCTCCCCACATGCAGGCCGCTGAAGACAGGGTTATTCTCAAATTCTTACTACACGCAACATTCTGCTGTTCAAAGTATATCACTGTTTCCTGTAAGTTCCACAGTAAAGCTTATTTTATCACAAAGTCAAAATTGTCAAAATTCTTCTGCACATGTCTTACACTTTACAAAGTCATCAAGCTTTCCCATGGACTGCACAGTATGATGTGAAAAAATTTAGCATTCATGCAAGGCAGGTATCAGCAACTTTAAAATTGCGGGCTGCAGATTTACAATATACATTCAAGGAGTTGCTGCAAAATCAATAATATGTCCCAGAAGAGTTGTGGTCTTTAAGTAGTGTCTGATTTTTTTTTTCAATTTTTTTGTGTCTAAAGCCAATGATCTGATGACCTGTTCTTAATGCGAGCATATTTTCGATCACTGAATATTGACATCTGTTGTTTTCAAATGTTTGTTAAACTACGTTAACCTGCATTGTTTCTGGTCCAGATGTTTTATGAATGTAGGGAATTTCTGATGACTTAAAATGCTATTTTATTATATAAAAAAATCTCAAAGTACATATACAGTGGACAGAAATGAGAGGCCTGTAGTGTGATGTAAAGATGTGACATAAGGGTTCTTAATAATTAATAATATCTAGCACATATCCAGATAAACCTCTTCTCTTCATACAAAAAGAACAAAAGAAGTAGAAAAAAAGCATTCTCACGTGACAAATTTGCGTCGGATTTGCTGTTTAGATTCCACATCTTAAAACCGCTGCATTGTATATTACCTTACAAGTGGATAGAGTTTTCAAAACCCCACACACATGTAGCGGAAAAAATCTGCAGTGAAAACAGAGCATGCTGCAGATTTTATAGTCCGTAACGTGTTGTGAAGAAGCCACAGATTTCCACTGTGAATTTCAGCCTTTGAATTGTATAGGCTAAAACCTGCAGCAAATCCTCAACAACACATGCAGTTTTTTCCACATATTCGTCTCAGATTTGCGGCAAAATCTGTGTTTTTTTTTCCACTGTGGTTTTTAATTTAAAAAATCCTCACTAAGCCAACTCTTTGTTGCAGTGAATGGTATTTTAGTTTTTAGGGACATGCTACAGTTTTTTTTAAACTATCAAATGCCCTTTTACTTTTGGTTTTCTTCTGCTTATGTTGCCTTCAATGAAGGAAAAACATAACTGCAAAACTATTTTTTACTGTGGTTTTCTTGCTGTACAGCTATGAGCCATTATGGTGCAGAACATTTTAGGAAGGCCTTCTCCTGTTCTCCTGGGTCTTCTCATCACCATGATGTGATGGACAAAACATGACGTGACAAGATGGACAAGGAAACACAAAGATAATAATTTGCTCTCCATATATAGCCTCAATGCTGTATGTGAAAAAGTTATGGAAAATAAAATAAGAGGGTATGCATGTTAAGGCGAGGGCCCACACTGGTCTTGATTATTACATATAAACAAACTATTTTTTTTATCAAAACATTTTCGACTATTTTTTTTTCTTCTCTAAATGATTTCCTTGCTTTTTGTATTGGGAAAATTAACATAATGTAGTGTTATTGCATTGTAAATTGCTTCTTGCATTACCGTTTCATATGTGATGTTGTCATGGAGATTAATTTAGCTAAAAGCCAGCAGGTAGACACCATTTTAAAGAACATCTTTAGGTAGAAATTGGTCTTTATATAATATACCAAAAGCAGTAAACAGTCTATTTATGTACTGAAAAAAAGATAACCTATATGCCTACACTGTGTTGAAGGGGTCACATATTAAACATTTGTGTTTCCTAAATGTTTTTAGGACAGAGACATGCATGTGTTATTTCACATTTTATTTAATCCTTATTTTTTATCTCTCTATCTTCAGGGGCAGTGGATGACTTGTTCTTCTCCAATTTCCCACTTTAGATAGTTTGGCCATGCAAACATTTATAGATATTGACTTTTACTAGATGACAGATCAAGTCTATTGTATTAGTATGGATTAATATAAAATATAATTATACTGTATGTAGAATGCTCTTTCATACCTCTACACTATCTAAACAATTTACAGTACTACTAAAATATTGCAACTCTTCTTCTAAAAAAAGACACTCTTTGCCTTGAATTTAACTTTTAAACACTCTTTCAACCATATTCATGGGGGAATATCCAATATATGCTGAATACTTGTTGGTTGTTACTCTTCACACCAGTCTAGCTCATCCCAAACCATCTTTCTTGGGCCTGGAAGCAATAAAGGTGAGGTTACTCAGCAGCTTTCCATCTTTACGTTTTTGTCAAATAATTCTTGCTCAGGCTGAGCATATGTATTTGGTCATTGCATTACCGAAAACAAAAAGGTACAATTAAAGCATACCGACATTTAGAGATGATATTTTAGAAAAAGCTGTCATATGTGTGTACATGAGGAATAACAGTATTGCAGGCCATTATATGACTTGTATATGGGGTTTGTTAGAAGTTTTCCCCTCAGCAGGCTCTATCTCTAATTCTCAGTTTTCTCTGAGGTAGCGGTTGTAGCTTTACTGCTATCATGTCCTATTTCTAACTATCATATATATTGAGAAGCGGCAGTAACATGGAGCCGATTATACGGGAGTAATGAGCAGTGTAGTTGAGTATTCAGCACTTAGGTGACATCAATTATAAGAGCAGCTGCAGCACGTCTGTCTATGTCTTCCTCTGTCCCTCTACTCCTCTTCTCCTCCTCCCCCTTCCCTCTCCGCAGACTTCTAGGAACAGCTGCAACCTGATCCCTCATTGAGCTGAGAGTCCATCTTGTCTAAGGCGGAGAAAACAGTACATTTAGTGTGAGTGAACAGTTTAGGTAGGAGGGGGGAGCTGATAAGTAAAGAAAAAGGCATTTTCTCTAATAAGACATTTGACAATGTTTCTTATATTCTCTTATACTTTTGAATTATGAATTTGAAAGTTTGTTCAAAGTGCAGTGCCTATTTTAATACAAACCAGACTATGGAAGATATGATTGTCGCACTTCCTCAAAAAGATACAGTGCTTGGAACCATATGTGAACTCATCACACCAAGGAACACCTTTCTACTACTTTGATTTCCACTAGTTGCATTCTTTGGCCCCCGCAAGTCTCTTATTTCTTTCTTTCAATAGGTGTCTCCTCAGAACAGTTAATGTTGAGATGTGTCAGAACTCAATTTCAGCATTTATTTATATCTGAGATTTATTATATGTAACTCGTTCTCTGCTTTTCCTGTGCCACTTCTCTAGACAACCTGTTTTGTTATAGTCTTTTATGCTACTGCACTTGAAGAAAGTTTAACTTTCCGCAAAAATGGTGGACTGATGTTTATCTGGGCTAAGTTGAGCTGTCCAACTAAAGGATAACTATTACAACTATTACTACAAACAAATATTAATGTTAGACATAAACAAATCAAAACTACATGAACGAAATTCGGTACAAATTTGCAGAAAGTTTGGGACTCGACAAAGTCCAACATTTTTGGAGTTCATGGCACATGAATAGCGGCAAACTGGCGCCCAATATTTTACAGATTAGAAAAAGTATTACAGGACCTCAAAGGGAATGTGTTGCTAGCAAAAAATGTATTTTTTTTTTAGTTAAACAATTAGTGTGTAGGTGATTAACCCCTTAATGACCGGGCCTGAAAAGACCTTAATGACCAGCTAAATTTTTCTGTTTTTGCCTCTCTGCGTTTCAGCAGCCATAACTTTTTTATTTTTTCATTGACGTGGCTGTATGAGGCCTTGTTTTATGCAAGAGAAATTGTATTTTATTTTTCCCACAGTTTTTTTTTTTTTTACGGCGGGAATATAGGAAAAAGCGATTCTCTGAATAGTTTTTTGGGTTTATTTTTTATCCCGTTCACATTTCACGCTAAATAACCAATTAGATTAATTCTTCAGGTTATTACGGTCGTGTAGATAAATAATATGCGTAGGTTTTTTGTTTTTATTTAGTATGGGGGCAATAAAATGTATTTAATGCAAAATAAAGACTCTTTTTGGCACTTTTTTTATTTATTTATTTGTTTTGTTACTTTTTTTTTTTTTAATCCCATCAAGGGATAACTTTATTTGTAACTTTATTTTTTACTTGTAATGTATTAGCATACTTCTGTACGCTAATACATTACACTGTGTCACTATGACACAGGCTGCTGATCGGGCAGCACATAGTGTGCCCGAACAGCAGGCACACGGAACAGACAGCTCTGGGGTCCTTTATAGGTCCCCAGGGCTGACTGCAGAGGGATTCCCCATTGTTTGATCGCATCACACGAGCGCTCATCAGCCTGATCTGCAGCGACGCAAAAAGACGTCTCTGTAGATTAAGCACCCGCACCGCCTGACGTCAAAAGACAGTGGGCGGTCGGGAAGGTGTTAAACATTGTTCTAATTTTTTTTATTTTTTTCACGAGTCAGGAAATATTATAAATTAGATTCTAATTTATAATATTTCCCAGCACTGGTCACTAGATGGAGCAATTCCCAAAATTGCAGCATTGCATGTGGTAAAGCAACCACATTGCTTTATGCTGCAAAATTGGAAAAAAATCCCTCGCTCTAGTGAGCTCCCAGAATCCCCCCCTCCTTTATCCTGGCTAGTGCCGGGAGAAACGAGGGGATTGAACGGTCTAACCTCCTACACTGTGTGTCGCCATTTTTTGACCTAACACAGAGTGTAGAAGGTTTACATACACTAGTAAACACACACTGAAACACGAACATACATAGAAATCACTTACCTGCTCCTGCCGCCGCCGCTCCCTCCGGTCCGTCCGCTCCATCTGCTGCCGCTGCTCCAAGTGCACAAGTCCGGAAGCCGCGACCGGAAGTAGTAATCTTACTGTCCGGCCGCGACTTCTGGTCTACAGGAAAATGGCGCCGGACGGCGCTCAGTTCAACTTGGACTGTGTGGGAGCGGCGCATGCGCCGTTCCCACACAGACGGCATACACCATAGTGGATGGAACGGGCCCCGTTCGCATTCACTATGGGACTGTAGCTGCCGTATTCCATGTCTGTATGTGTCGTTAATCGACACATACAGAAATGGAAAAAAAAATGGCAGCCCCCATAGGGAAGAAAAAGTAAAAAAATACAAAAAAGTAACACACAAATAAATACAAAAGTTTTTTCTAAAACACTAACATCAAACTGATATAAAAAAAAAATTTGGGGCGACACTATTCCTTTAAGTGATTTTCCACATAATGCTTTGTGGGCAGCTTTCTCAAAATGCACTGCGGATATTCATCCTTCTAACACAGCCAATCATGAGGGGTATAGGTGGATGACATTACTAAGGCTGGCTTGGCATTAAAGAGCTTAAAAGGGGTTGAATGCAGTTCTATACGACATTAGAGAGTCAGACTCGAGGTCTTAGGGCAATTGGGGTAAAAGATTTATTCGGACCGTTTTGGGGAAATTTGCTCACCTCTAACATAAAAGTTAGTCATTTTATACATATTGTCATGATTTGCTGTTGAACAAGAGGCAGAGAGATGAAAAGCAACCTACAACACAGAGGGTGCCCATACACTAAGCGGTAGTGTGCAGCACTACCAAGAGCCATGTGGCAAAATCACACACTGTTTTACCACAAATTGCCACAATTTTGTGATGCAATGTTTTGGCCATACGGCTTGTACAGGTTAAGTATGTGGTTTTACCGTACTTCACCACTGCCACTTGTACTGGTAACCTTAAATATTCCCACACTTTTATAATCATATGCAATTTACTGCTTTTTGCAAAAAGAAAATTGGCATCAATGTTTACACCCAACCTGTCACTGCAAGAATCTCTGTTCAGCCGCTATTCTTCAGCGCCATGTTTTTATGATGCTGCAGAATAAAAGCCCCTTATCTGCCACCAAAAAAACATGTATGAAAGTTTTTTAAGGGGTACAATATACGTGTATTACACTGAAAATCCAAAATGTATAACTCCTCAATTTATTTTTTGTCTTTGGTTTTCCAAAGAGCCTAACATTTTTAGATTTTCATTTAGAAGATCAACCAGACTCAAGTGTAGTAAAGGATATATCCCTTATTAATTCTGATAGCCTCTGTTGATTGGAAAAAATACTTGTGAGTTGTTTATGAATTTAAATGTATTTGTAATTTCATGTATACACATTCTATACCACATGATATACTATAATATGATATAGTGAAAAATCTTGGTATTTTCCACAAGTATGTTGTGTCCAAGGTTAGGTAGTGAACTGCAGAAGTGAGATTCCATTACTCTTTAGCAATGGTTGATGCACAAACACATATATTGGGCCTGCACTATGTGAAATCCAAAATAGGTATATTTCTCGTTGAGCTGTGTTTGGCTCTTTGTGATATAAAATGTTATATAAAATGAAATGCCAAAGGGCACTCCAAAGAATCCAATTCACTGGGTTACTTTATTCATCTACAACTGAAAATGCAGATGAAATTAAGGCCTAATTCACACAAATGTGTCCGTTTTGCACGCGTAAAAAACACAGCGTTTTTCATGCGTTGCAGTTCCATGTGACATCAGTGTATGGTGCTTGTCAGCGTTTTTTACGCGCATATGTAATCCGTATGTCATGCGTTTTTTACGTCAGCAAAATAAACTGAAGGAGGTGGTTTTCTTTTTCTCATAATTTCTTTAGCAACTGTTGCGTGAATCACGCACAGCACACGGATGTGCGTCTGTGTGCTGTCCGTGATTTTCACGCACCCATTGACTTCGATGGGTGAGTGATGTGCAAAAAACGCACAAGTATAGGACATGCAGTGAGTTTGACGCAGCAGACACGCTGCGTGAAAAACACTGAATGTCTTAATGCCCCCATTGAATTGCATAGGTCCGTGTGACGTGCGTTATTTTCACGCGCATAACACGGACGTGAAATACGCTCGTGTAAATTAGGCCTTAAAAGAAACAAAGATTTGTCTACTAAAGAATAAAAACCCTATTCTATGCATTTTGTACCCAGAATCAGAATTCTCACATATTGAATATATGGAATATATTGAATATATAGATAGTTCTTGGAGACTTTGGTTGTCTTGCTTAGCTCTGCCTCTACATGTAGTACTACATAGTCTTGATGACGTCACTCTTTTTTATGTAGGCTTAGCTCCAGTTCTGGGGGTACGGGTAGCGTAGGGACCCACCTCTTACAGGTCACCTTGTGATGGCAAGTAGGCTCACACAATTTAATCAAAATGTGTGCTAAGAACCTCACTATTGTAAGTAGATTCAGCAGTAATGCATATTTATTTCATTATAGTGCCTAGGTTGCATTGGTGTTCGCAGAAGGCTATCACCATTATAGTGTATTGCCTTGCAGTCTTAGGCTTCCTTGCACCTGTATACATGTTTTGTTTCATTTTGCTGGAATGTGCTGATCAAACTTTTTTGATTTTTATGTTTTGCATATATATGGAGTTGGTGACTGCCTCCATTTTTTGATCTTGCACTCCTACCATTATGCCCTGTGTTATTTTAATTTGTTTAAAGATGGTTCCTAACATCCCTAGGTATATGTAGGATTAGCTCCAGTTCTGCAGATTCAGCAGTAATGCATATTTATTTATCTATAGCGCTTAGGTGGCATTAGTGTTCACAGTGTGCCGTCGCCATTTTTGTATAGTATATATATATATATATATATATATATATATAGTGGCATATATATATATATATATATATATATATATACACACACATATATATATATATATATATATATATATATATATTAATACACACAGGGTGATTCAAAAAGGATGGTGCAAATTTATAGACTCGGTATTCATAACTGAGAGAACATAACAAAAATGTATTAACATGAAAAGACACACTATCTAACCAAGTTTTATCTCTATACTAATGTTCAAAGTTATTTCCATTGATGGCATGGCAAATGTCTAGGCGGTAGTCTAATTAAGACGCGTGCCACCATATCCTCGGATATGGACTCCACTGTTTCAGTGATACGTTGTCTCAGGTAATTCGGATCCTGTGGCTGGGAAAGGGGGCAGATGTAACTCCACAGAAAAGTCGGAGGGTGTTAGATCTGGCAATATTTATATATATATGTATATATTTTTTGCCTGATTATATATATATATATATATATATATATATATATATATATATATATATAAATACTGTGTGTGCATCACACAACTTTTACAGATGGTAAATATTCTACAGAGCATAAAACAGAGTAGATAATCGGTTCATTATAGTTGAGCAGAGCTAGTGTCGAACTGAGTTATTTGAGCCCACCAGAGGTTCTGATAACCTATGTTCCATCTATAAAGTAAACATACATACTTACACTTTATGCATTATAAACTTTGTTGTTATCAGTGCACATACTGGACAGATCATTAAAGAAGCATTCCAGCAATTATTATTTTTTTGCCTATATAGTGCAGCATAGGTTGCTATTAACCCCTTACCGCACCAGGACGCACCGGTACGTCCTGCATTGAAGTGCTTTAAGGCACCAGGGCGTACCGGTGTGTCCTGGCTAAAAACTGTCACCCTGTCAAAGGATAAGGTGACAGGACTGTGCTGTCAACTGTTTATGACAGTTGATCGGCACAGTAAGACGGCAGGGGGCAGGGGATCTCCTGCCGGCGATCGCTGTGATTGGTCAGTCAAAGCAGACTGACCAATCACAGCTCCATTACCGGTAATCAGCTGTCTGACACCCCTCTGCAACGGCCAGGACCGGAGCTAGGCTCTGATCCGGCCGATTAACTCCTTCGATGCATCGATCAACACGATCGATGCATCGAAGTGTCTTGTATCCTGTCGGAAACCACGATGGTTGCCACGGGCACGGGTGTCAGCTGTTTGTCACAGCTGACATCGTGCTCTAACGGCCAGGACCGGAGCTAGGCTCCGATCCGGCCGATTAACCCCTTAGATCGCACCCTATGGTTGCTAATGAAAACCATCGGCACCCGCGGGTGTTCCGATGGTTGCTATGGCAACCGTAGCCTAACAATCGCTTCCTAGTACGGAAGCCTATTAGGCCCCGCCGGGAGGCGAAGCCTAATAGGCTTGCTGTCAGTGAATATCTGACAGCTCTAATACACTGCATGTAGGTAGTGCAGTGTATTAGAATAGCGATCAGGGCTTCATGTCTTCAAGTTCCCTAGTGGGACACAAAAAACGTTAAAACAAGTTAATAAAAATGTTGTAAAAAAGTTTAAAAAATAAGTTTCATGTTAAAATACACATATGTGGTATCCCCGTGTCAGTAACGACCCAAACTATAACCGTAAAAAAATTAAATGAAAAACTATTCCAGAATCGCTGTTTGTTAGTCACGACCCCTCACAAAACAGAATAAAAAAGGGATCTAAAAGTTGCATGCACCCCAAAATTATACCATTAAAAACTGCAGCCCGTCCCACAAAAAACAAGCCCTCCCGCAGCTTTTTTGACGGAAAAATAAAAAAGTTATGGCTCTCAGAATATGGTGACACAAAAAATGTATTATTTGAAACAAAAGTGAGTTTATCGTGTAGACGCTGTAAAGCATAAGAGAAACTTTATACATATGGTATCGCCATAATCGTACCGACCCGCAGAATAATGTAAAATTGTCATTCATAGCGCATGGCAGGCGCCGTAAAAAAAATAAATAATAAAACACATCAGAATTGCAGGTTTTTGGTCACCTTGCTTGCCAAAAAAATGAAATACAAAGTGATCAAAAAATCGCATGTACCCCAAAATGGTACTAATGAAATCTACAGATTGTCCCGCAACAAATAAGCCCTCACCCAGCTCCGGTGGAGAAAAAATAAAGAAGTTCTGGCTCTCAGAATATGGCGATGCAAAATGTGCAGTGTCCAAAAGCGGATAAGATCTGGCACAATTTATCAGTGCGACACTGGCCACACATCTGTGGATAATTATTTATTTACCCAATTATTATACCCTCTTATTATGCCCTGATATACTCCGCACAGCTTAGATATGCCACCACATAATAAACTGAAATACCAGCAAAACCCCCCAAAAAACTACCACTAAGCACAATCTGCGCTCCAAAAGCCAAATGGCGCTCCCTCCCTTCTGAGCCCTGCAGCGTGCCCAAGCAGCAGTTTACGTCCACATATATGGCATTGCCATACCCGGGAGAACCCGCTTAACAGTTTGAGGTATTTGTCTTCAGTGGCACAAACTGTGCACAAAATATTGTGCACAAAAATGGCACATACCTGTGGAAATTTGCAATTTTCACTTTGCACCATCCACTGAGCGTTCATTTCTAATAGAAAAAAAACCCCTGTGTGGTCAAAATGCTCACTACACCACTTAATAAAATGCATTCAGGGGTGCAGTTTCCAAAATGGGGGTCGCTACTTGGGGGTTTGTTTTACTATTTGACCCCAGAGCCCTGCCATTGTGGGCTAATGATGCGAAAATCACCAAAATAGGTCTCACATGCGCCTTTCACTCCTTAGCCCTGTCATATGTTCAGGCAAATGATAAATGCCTTGAGGGGTGTAGTTTACAAAATGGGGTCACTTCTCAGGGTTTTACACTCACTTTGGTACCTAAGGGAGCTCTGCAAATGCGACATGGCTCCCATACACCAGTCCAGCAAAATCTGTGCTCTAAAAGCCACATGGCACTCCTTCCATTTTGAGCTCTGCCATGTGCCCAAACAGCAGTTTTGGGCCACACATGGGGTATTGCCATACTCGGGAGAAATTGGGTAACAAATTATGTGTTGTTTTTTCTCCTATTACCCCTTGCGGAAAAAAAAATTGGGTGCAAAACTACATATTTTTGGGAAAAAAAATAATTTTTCATTTTCACTGCCTCATTCTAATACAATCTATGAAGCACTTGTGGAATCAAAATGCTCAGTACACCCCTAGATGATTACCCTGAGGGGTAAAGTTTCCAAAATGGAGTCACTTCTCAGGGGTTTCTACTGTACGGGTACCTCAGGGGCTCTGCAAATGCGACATGTCGCCCAAAAAACAATCAACCAAAATGTACATGCCAAGTAGCACTCCTGCCATTCTGAGCAGTCCGGTGTATACAAGCAGCAGTTTATGACCACATATGGAGGTATTGCCGTACTCGGGAGAAATCGCTTTACAATTGTTGGGGCGCTTTTTCTCCTTTATTCCTTGTGAAAATGAAAAAAATTCAACATTTTAGTGGAAAGAATGTAGATTTTCATTTTCACTGCATAATCCCAATAATTCAGCAAAAAAACTGTGGGGTCAAAATGCTCACTATACCGCTAGATAAATTCCACGAGGGGTATAGTTTCCCAAATGGGTCACTGTTGCCGGATTTGCACTATTTTGGCCCCTCAGTGGCTTTGCAAATGTGACATGGGGCCGCAAACCATTCCAGCAAAACTTGAGCTCCAAAAGTAAAATGCCGCTCCGTCCTTTCTAACTTCCGCCATGTATCCAAATAGCATTTTATTACCACATATGGGGTATTGCTGTGCTCAGAGTTCGCTTTACAAATATTGGGGTGTTTTTCTCCTTTATCTATTGTAAAAGTGAAAAAATCTGAGCTAAAACTAAATTTTATTAGAAAAAAATTAGATTTTCAATTTCACGGCATAATTCCCATAAATTCAGCAAAAACCGTGTAGGGTCAAAATGCTAACTATACCCCTAGAAAAATTCCTTGAGGGGTGTAGTTTCCAAAATGGGGTCACTTTTGGGGAGTTCCCACTGTTATGGTCCCTCCAGGGCTTTGCAAACATGACATGGCACCGAAAACCATTCCAGCAAAATCTGCGCTCCAAAATCCAAATGGCCCTCGTTCCCTTCTGAGCCCTGCCGTGGGTCCAAACAGCAGTTTATTACCACATATGGGGTATTGCCATAATCGGGAGACATTGCTTTACAAATGTTGGGGTGCTTTTTCACCTTTATTCCGTGTAAAACTAAAACATTGTATATTTTTCTGAATTTCATTTTCACAGACCAGTTCCAATAAATTTAGCAAAAATCCTGTGGGCTAAAAATGCTAACTATAACTCTTGAAAAATTCCTTGAGGGGTGTAGTTTCCAAAATGGGGTCACTTTTGGGGGCTTCCACTGTTTTGGCACCACAAGACCTCTTCAAACCTGACATGGTGCCTAAAATATATTCTAATAAAATAGAGGCCCCAAAATCCACCAGGTGCTCCGTTGCTTCTGAGGCCGGTGTTTCAGTCCATTACCGCACTAGGGTCACATGTGGGATATTTATAAAAGCTGCAGAATCTGGGCAATAAGTATTGAGTTGCATTTCTCTCGTAAAACCTTCTGTGTTACAAAAAAACTGTATTACAAAAGAATTTCGTAAAAAAAAAAAATAATTTGTAAATTTCACCTCTAATTTGCTCTATTTCCTGTGAAATTCCTAAAGGGTTAAAATAATTTCTGAATACTTTGAGATGTGCAGTTTTTAAAATGGGGTGATTCATGGGGACTTTCTAATATATAAGGCCCTCAAAGCCACTTCAGAACTGAACTGGTCCCTGAAAAAATAGCCTTTTGAAATTTTCTTGAAGATGCGAGAAATTGCTGCTAAAGTTCTAAGCCTTGTGACGTACTAGAAAAATAAAAGGACGTTCAAAAAACGATGCAAATATAAAGTAGACATGTGGGGGATGTTAACTAGTAAATATGTTGTGTGGTATTACGATCTGTTTTACAAGCAGATACATTACAATTTAGAAAAATGCAGATTTTTGCAAATTTTCTCTAAATTTTTGTGTTTTTTACAATTAAATATTGAATTTAACGACCAGATTTTTTCAGTATCATAAAGTACAACATAGTTACAAGGTTCGGATAGCACTAGGTAATGGTGTGGGTGCATGAGTAGGGGCCTAACCCGATCCAGTAGAAAAAATAAGTACTATGCACACCAATATGGAGTTATTTATCCAAGCAAATCATTTATTTATTTGTAGCCAGTGACAGTGCGACGTTTCGGTCAAAACCTTGACCTTCCTCAGGCACTTTAGTAAATGCTGGTCCTGCGTGGCTGGCGCTGTAAGATTGGTGGGTAACCGCTGTGTGAGGCGCCTCACACAGCGGTT
Organism: Rhinoderma darwinii; assembly: GCF_050947455.1. Taxonomy (NCBI): domain Eukaryota; kingdom Metazoa; phylum Chordata; class Amphibia; order Anura; family Rhinodermatidae; genus Rhinoderma; species Rhinoderma darwinii. Next base: position 388,726,228 of record NC_134688.1, on the reverse strand, counting down.
ACCCGCCAATCTTACAGCGCCAGCCACGCAGGACTAAAGTGCCTGAGGAAGATCAAGGTTTTGACCGAAACATCGCACTGTCACTGGCTACAAATAAATAAATTATTTGCTTGCATAAATAACTCCATATTGGTGTGCATAGTACTTCTTTTCTCTATAAAGTACAACATGTCACGAGAAAACAATCTCAGAATCGCTTGGATAGGCAAAAGCATTCTGGAGTTATTACCACATAAAGTAACACATGTCAGATTTGCAAAAATCGGCTGTGTCCACAAGGCCAAAACAGGCTTAGACACTAAGGGGTTAAAGAATAATCTAGAGGCTCCTGTGTAGACCTTGTGTAGACCTGTTTTAGTTGATGTGCCATTTATATGGGTTGTCTGCCATCTTGGTCCCTTTTTCCCCTCTAATTTGGGTTCCCTAATGCTAAATAAATTTCCCATGATGTTTTTGACTTGGCAGAAACAAAGTTTTTGGAGACTTACTATGCTGCACTTGGACTACTCTGATTCCTAGCTCTCTAAATCAAGTGATATATCAGTGACATAGAACTTCTGTCCTCACACTGCAGAGTCCCAGTGTATTCTATGCATCTTTATTCTGTCTCCTCTGCATTCTGCTTGTGTTTGGTTTCTCCATGTCAGTCCTTACAATCAGGAGGCAGGGGGGAGCAGCATCTCATAGAAATAAACTGAAGATTCTGCACACAGCACTCACAAATAGTATAAACAATCAGTGTGAGTCAGTGGAATTTTATAACTCTGCAGCTAATCATTGTATGGACTCATCTATTATATCACTGCACTCCTGATCCCTTATATAGGGCAGAAATAATCTTTTCAGCAGCACTCTATGCATGGAAGACATACAAAGTGGGTGGAGCTTGGCGGGATGGGGAGGGGTGCCAGAGCTGCAAGGAGGGATTTGATTGGTGATGATGTAATCCTGTAGGAGGGATTTGATTGGTGATGATGTAATCCTGTAGTTTGCATGAAGTCAGCCACACAGGAGAAATTATCTCCTTTCTACACATAAGAGCATGGTCTATTCTGGTGGTGAGATACAGCTGCCCATAATGAAAGGGTTAAAAATATATAGATGTAACTGGACTGGGAAGAAATAAATGACATTGCTAGAATATTGTTGGTGAGTTAGCATGATATGTTAAAAAATAATAAAAAATTTCTTCTTTAATGAAAAATAGATTATTTGTGATTACACTAAGAAAAAATACACCAAAGTAGAACTCATGTAGGACAAAAATATATATATATATATATATATATATATATATATATATATATATATATATATCTATAAAGAGTAGATTTTTATTAAGCCCAACAATAAAAATTATTTCCAGTCTGTGTGTGCATTAACTTTATATCCTTATGCTTCCACATATTTTATTTATTGTTAGACTTAATAAAAATCTACTGTTTTTTATAGATATATGTATTTTGTCCTGAGTTCTTCTTCTTTGGTGTCTGCTATTCAGCATGCATTCAGCACTAAATTTCTGCATATAAAGTCACTAATCAGTGTTATTACACTCATAAGAAATAGATCCTAATGTCAAGTGATTGGCTCCAAAGTCAGCTCCAAATGAAGTTATTTTCTGTTTGTGTCAGAGCATGGTCCTCTGGTACTTTGGTGGGTCAGTGATACACTGAGCAGAGCACTCAGCATACAGGAGCGATTATGTTTGATCATTTTTCTAGAGAAGGCAGTTGCGCCATGTAAATTTCCTCTCACCTGAGGGTTGCACATCATATACATGAGGGGGGCATGCAATCCTTGGGTCACCAGTTGGGCACCACTGATTACCATAGTGAAGGGATAAGGGCATTCCCCATCCTTTTTTTCCCCACAGTGAGAGATGTGGTTTCCAACAGTAATAGACTGCTGCAGCAATGTGGCTGTGCACAGCGGCAAATAATAATGAGGGAAATCTGAGCAACCGCCCAGAACTCAAGGCTCCGGAGGGGCCCAAAAGACTTTTGTCTTCATTATTGTACTCAGTAATTTTGTGCACATGGGCGCCGGGATCACTGAGTAGAAGCAGAATTAGACGTCACAAACATAGCCAGCCAATTGGTGGATGTGCAGGCGACATCTAATGCTGCTGCTATCCAGCCATCTCGGTCCTTGCTCTGAAAATAAAGACAGCAAACAAAGCAAGTGGACCATTTGCACCTCTTCCCTGCCTCCCCTGCTTAAAGCTGTTTGCAGCTCTTGTCTTACCTGTCAAGTAACATGGCATTAATTTCGGTTTGTGTGTTTATACATCATTTAGCCATAACATTAAAACCACCTGCCTAATATTGTGTTAGACCCCCTCGTGTCATCAAAACAGCTCTGACCTGTCGAGGCATGGACTCCACAAGACCTCTGAAGGTGTCCTGTGATATATGGCACAAAGAAGTTAGCATCAGATCCTTTAAGTTCTGTAAGTTGGATCAAACTTGTTTTTACCAGCACATACCACAGATCCTCAATCAGATTGAGATCTGGTGAATTTGGAGGGCAAGCCAACACCTTGAACTGTTTGCCATGTTCTGCAAACCATTCCTGAATTTTTTTTCAGTGTGGAGGGCACATCATCCTGCTGAAAGAGTTCACTTCCATTAGGGAATACTGTTGCCATGAAGGGGTGTACTGGTCTGCAACAATGTTTATGATGGTTGTATGTGTAACATCCGCATGAATGCCAGGACCAAAGGTTTCCTAGCAGAACATTGCCTAGAGCATGACACTGTTTCCGCTGGCGATTCCCATTATGCATCCTGTCACAATCTTTTCCCCAATTAAGTGTTGCACACTCACCTGGCCGTCTACATGATATGAAGGAAAACATTATTCATTAGACCATGCCTCCTTCTTGAATTGCTCCTTGGTACAGTTCTGATGATCATGTGACAATTGTAGGAACCTTTGGCAGTGGATATAGCTCAGCATAGACAGTGCAGACATCAGCAATTTCAGGGTCCCATGCTGCGAAAGAGACTGAGCACTCCATTACCGGGGCTGGTGTTGGATATAAGGTTGCATGGGCTTTGAGGGGTGAGAGGAGAATAAGGTGGCAGGGCTATGTTAGGAATAGGGGACAGAGAAGAAAAAAAGGAGAAAGAGGCACTCTTAGGGGAGGGGTGTGTATGTGGGGGGCAGAAGGTCTCAGGGGCTTTGTGAGGAAGGGGCAGAAACATGGAAGACTAAAGGTGGCAATTGCTCTGTTAGTGTAGGGGGACAGAAGCTGCCAGGGGCTCTGTGAGGGGGACATAAAAAAACAAAAGGTGCCAGGGATTCTGTTATTGGAGTGGGTGGAACAGAAGCTGGGGGTCAGAAGGTTCCATGGGCTCTGTGAGGGGGGTGCAGAGACAAGAAATACAAAAGATTTCAGGGCCCTGTTAGGGAAGGGGGCACAGAAAGTGAAAAAGAGGGCGGAGGTCTTAGGGGGGTGCAAGGGGACACAGAACATGGCATTGGCTCTTTGAGTGGGGAGAACAGCACAGATGGTTGCAGGATCTCTGTGGGTGGGAGGGACGAGGAGCGTAGAAGGTTTCAGAGGTTCTATGGGGGGCTAGAGCAGAGACAGTAGGTGACGGAGGGGGGTCAAAGTAAGGTGGCAGGCAGCTAGTCTGCCTTCCTTAGACTCTCTCCTGCTTCAAAGTATGTCCTTCTGCGTTGGACTTGCACTGCCTGGAAGACATTGGCAGGCATTCAAGGTTCCGACTGCTGTGGTTTCCACAAAAAAATTTCCTCTTCCTCACATGGATACAGAAGCACTTTGCATCACTGTGAGGAGGAGAGGAATATAAGGGGCAGGAGGAGTCAAGAGAAAATGAGAGTGGGCCCTGACTTCTGCATGGGACCCCTATAGGTTAAAGTAACTGGCCGTATGACGCTATGGGTTTGTTACTTTGACTTATGCAAAGTTATTTTGGCCCCATTCATTCTGTACTGCCATAGCAGCAGGCAGTAGGTCCCTTTTAATAAGACAAGCTTCCGGGCCCCATATGGCAGTACCTGTCCTGATGGCGGCACTAAGCATAAGCACTCTGCATACAGTGTATTATCACAAAAAAAATTGCAAGGAACAGATTCTTTGTAAGCGCATCACCAATTACTATTGAAATAAATACAATATTTTAGAATACAATGGTGAGCGTTTAGAACTGAGTTACATGAGTATATGGTCGTTTTGGCGTTGAATTACTGTTATACAGCTTTTTTTTACAGCAATGAAAGGTTAGATTTGGAAAAAAAGGGAAACATCTGCATAGAATTCATTTGACACAGGAAAGCTGAATGGTGAACATTTAATGCATTTTGTTATGTACTGAATTATTTACCAGCTCAATATTGCATGCTTTAAAGTCATATCTTTAAGATAATAAATTATACAAGCAATTGAGTAAACCACATTGTTTTAAATATTTGAGGATACAAAGCCACAAAAATGCAAACATTGACCTGAGGAGAAACCAAATATGACAAAAAAAAATAATTTTAAAGCTGCATAGCTAACACGTGCAATAGAAAATCATTTTCTTTTCTGAAGAATAAATTACATGGACAGTTAAGAATTCAGTAATTTGTGACTTTGGGAACAAATTATCCCATCCCCCAATATATTACAATTTAGATCTTTTTGACTTGTCAGCCATAGGAAGCATTGATGCAATGGTCACATGATGTGCTGTCTCTTTAGATCAAAGTCAATAGGTCAAAACACGGAGTGTGATGAGAGACAGTGCAGTCCTGCAGCACAAATGTAGTGGTAGAACAGTTTGACGGATATATTAACCCTTTAGTAGCCAGCCGATTTTGGGCCTTGACCCCTTAATGACCGAGCCATTTTTAATTTTTTCATTTTAGTTTTTCACTTCACGCGTTCAAACCCCTGATCACGTTGTGGGGGTGCCCCCTATTTTCAATGCTTCAGATGCTGCGGTTGCGATTGACCACAGCATTTTAGGTGACCACAGCATGTACGTGATAATGTGTTAGGAAGTTTTTAATGACGGAGAATTTTTTTACATTTTTTTTTATTTTCAAAAGCCATTTCAAAAGCCATAACATTTTTATTTTTCCATAGACATAGCTTATTTTTTTTTTGTGGGGCAAGTTGTTTAGAATTTACTGATTGTCTTTTATTGACTTTTTTGGGGGATAATGGGTAAAAACCCTGAAGATTTGCCATTCCTTTTTGTGTCTTAAATTTACACTTTTTACCGTGTAGTAACATAAAAACTTTATTTGGCGGGTCGTAACGCTTACGGCGATACCAAATTTATATTGTATTTTCATGTTTCACTACTTTTACACAGTAAAAACACTTTTTCTTTGAAAGTATTTGGTTTTGTTTTACCATATTGTAAGAGCCATAACTTTTTTATTTTCGCCAACCTAGCTAAATGAGCACTTATTTTTTTTGCGGAACGACTTGTAGTTTTTATGGGTACCATTAGTACTATTGGTGTATATACAACTTTTTGATCGCTGTTTATTGAATTTTTTGGAAGGCAGGATGAACAGAAAACAGCAATTCTGGCATTGTATTTAACTTTATTTTTTAACGATGTTCACTATGTAGGTTAGGTAACATAATAGTTTTATTTCATAATAAAGCATTTTGTAAGAGAAAAAGGTGCGTTTTTATTTTTTTTAACTTGGGATTTTTCATTTATTAATTAATATTTTTAACCCCTTCAGGATGCAGCCCTTTTTAGCTCTGTGGACATAGCCGATTTTTCTAATCTGACATGTATTACTTCATGTGGTAATAACTTTTAAATGCTTTTACCTATCCAAGCGATTCTGAGATTGTTTTCTCGTGACACTTTGTACTTAGCGGAAAAATTTGGTCCATTTTCAGGATTTATTTGTGAAAAACACCAAAATTTTGAGAAAATTTTGCAAAAAATAGCATTTTTCGAAATTTAAGTGCATCTGCTTGTAAAACAGATAGTAATACCACACAAAATAGTTACTAGTTAATCCTAGTAACATTTTCCATATGTCTACTTTATGTTTGCATCATTTTTTTTATGTGATTTTATTTTTATAGGACGTTACAAGGTTTTTAGGTTTAGCAGTGTCATGGGGCCGTACCGCGTAGCGGGATAGCAGCTGGCCAAACAGGTATAATGCAATGTCTATAGTTCTGAAAGGGTACCTCAGGCAATATAGACAGTAGCATTGGATTCAGGCGAAGATGAGGCACCGAAGGTAGACAGACACCTGCAACACAATAGATGCAGCGGAAGGCACAACACGACTCATACTCTTGAAGGCACAGAGGCATGGTAGCATGGGATACAGGGTACAGGCAGCACGAACAGGAAACACTGGGAACTGGAAAACACTAGGAGACCATTTGCAAGGACAAACTTAAAGAGGCTCTGTCACCAGATTTTGCAACCCCTATCTGCTATTGCAGCAGATAGGCGCTGCAATGTAGATTACAGTAAAGTTTTTATTTTTAAAAAACGAGCATTTTTGGCCAAGTTATGACCATTTTTGTATTTATGCAAATGAGGCTTGCAAAAGTCCAAGTGGGCGTGTTTAAAGTAAAAGTCCAAGTGGGCGTGTATTATGTGCGTACATCGGGGCGTTTTTACTACTTTTACTAGCTGGGCGTTCTGACGAGAAGTATCATCCACTTCTCTTCAGAACGCCCAGCTTCTGGCAGTGCAGACACACAGCGTGTTCTCGAGAGATCACGCTGTGACGTCACTCACTTCGTGCCCCAGGTCCTGCATCATGTCGGCCACATCGGCACCAGAGGCTACAGTTGATTCTGCAGCAGCATCAGCGTTTGCAGGTAAGTAGCTACATCGACTTACCTGCAAACGCCGATGCTGCTGCAGAATCAAATGTAGCCTCTGTTGCCGATGTGTCCTCGCTAGTCCGACACGATGCAGGACCTGGGGCAGGAAGTGAGTGACGTCACAGCGTGATCTCTCGAGAACATGCTGTGTGTCTGCACTGCCAGAAGCTGGGCGTTCTGAAGAGAAGTGGATGATACATCTCGTCGGAACGCCCAGCTAGTAAAAGTAGTAAAAACGCCCCGATGTACGCACATAATACACGCCCAGTTGGAATTTTACTTTAAACACGCCCACTTGGACTTTTGCAAGCCTCATTTGCATAAATACAAAAATGGTCATAACTTGGCCAAAAATGTTCGTTTTTTAAAAATAAAAACATTACTCTAATCTACATTGCAGCGCCTATCTGCTGCAATAGCAGATAGGGGTTGCAAAATCTGGTGACAGAGCCTCTTTAAGGTAATACAACAATGATCAGGCAAAGATCGAGAGGGCAGAGCCACTTTTATAGTCCAGAAGCATTCTGGGCTAATTGCAGCTATTCTGCAAATCTGGTCCTTTAAAGCCGTGCACGCGCGGGCGCGCGCGCCCTTCGGGAGACAGTGTCCGGACCAGGAAGTGAGTGCCGGCGCCTCCCAGGAGGGAGATGCCGCCGGGAACTCACTCGTCCATGGCCGCGGCCGTCAGAGGGTAAGTCAGGATGACGGTCCGCGGCTATAGATGTTACAGTATCCCCCCTCTTATGCGCCCTCTTCTTGGGACCAGAGCGGGAGAGAAACTTCTTCACGAGGGCAGGAGCATTGATGTTCTCCTCTGGCTCCTGGGCCAAATCCCCTCCAATCCACCAAATAAAACGTAGCAATTTCTGACATTTTCAAGAAAATTTACAAAACCTATTTTTTTATGGGCCAGCGCAGTTCTGAAGTGTCTTTGAGGGCCTTATATATTAGGAGCTCCCCATGAATCACCCCATTTAAAAACTGCACCCCTTAAATTATTCAAAACAGCATCTAGAACATTTCTTAACCCTTTAGGCGTTTCACAGGAATTAAAGCAATGTAGCAGTGAAATCCATTTGTAATACATTTTTTTTGGTACTACAGAAGGTTTTACCTTTGAGAGAGAAATTAAACTAAATATTTATTGCCCAGGTTCTACAGTTTTTAGAAATACCCCACATGTTGCCCTAGTATGCTAATGGACTGAAACACAGGCCTCAGAAGCAAAAGAAGCACCTAGTGGATTTTGGGGCCTCCTTTTTATTAGAATATTTTTTAGGCACCATGTCAAATTTAAAGAGGTCTTGTGGTGCCTAAACAGTGGAAAACCCCCAAAAGTGACCCCATTTTGGAAACTACACTTCTTTAAGGAATTTATCTAGGAGTATACATAGCATTTTGACCCCACATGTTTTTTTGCTGAATTTATTGGAAGTAGTCTGTGAAAATGAAAATCTGCTTTTTTTCTGAAAAAACATAGACATTTTAATTTTTACAAGGAATAAAAAAGGACAAGTACCCCAACATTTGTGAAGCAATTTCTCCCGATTACGACAATACCCCATATGTGTTAATAAACTGCTGTTTGCACCCATGGCTGGGCTCAGAAGGGAAGGAGCGCCAATTGGATTTTGGAGCACAGATTTTGCTGGAATGGTTTTCGGTGCCATGTCGTGTTTGCAAAGCCCTGGAGGGACCATATCTAGAGAATTTATCTAGGGGTGTGATCCCATTTATAACCCTATGGTTTTTTTTGCTGAATTTAGTGGGAAACTGGCATGAAAAATAAAATGTTACCTTTTTCACAAATGTGTCATTTATAGGACAGATTTTTCACACACAGAGCTTGTAAGTGAAAGAAAGCAACTCAACATTTATTGGGCTATTTCTTGAGAAATACCCCCAAAATGGTCTAAATATGTTGTCTGGACACATATCAGTGCCTGGAATTGAAGGAGCACCAAAAGGATTTTGAGGCCTTAGTTTGCTTAGATTATTTTTGGGCACAAGCATAGGCCTAAAATATTGTGCAGATCATACACATTTGTTATAGTATTAGGTATTCATCTAGGGGTATAATGAGAATTTTTAGTTTTGCTATAGTGTTATTTTCAGAGTCCAATTTAAAAAATGGGTAAAAGACCAAAATAATAAAGGGAGGGGTTGAGGATTTTAAAAGTAGCACATTTTTAATCCGGGAAGGTGAGGTAGATGTGGAAGCAGTCTTTTATGCAGAGTTCAGTTTTGGATGGACAAGAGTCGCACTGATGCACTTCACTTGGAAAGTGCTGCCCAGGAACTATTTGGGAAATTACATGGAGCAGCAGAAGTTTCCCCCAATTTTAATAATTTTTACTTGGTACTCCAAGTATGTACCAGGGTGGCCCGCTTTCCTGTAAATTAAAAATTAATTGTATAGTGCCATCTGGACAAAGTACACTGCCATTTTCTTGTACCAGATTCTACTTTTTCTCATATCACTATACGGTTTTAAAACCTGATCATTCAGATCAACCTCTCCCCATGAATTTAATATATGCCTGTATGCACAGGCATATGATGGATGATGTGAATGCAAGTGGGGGGAAAGGGGTGCAGCTGGTGTCATACATAGTTGACAGCATACAGACATCTTTTTTGTCTTTCAATTTGAGACACAGGATCCCATCCTGCAGCAATGCCCTGCTTTAGCCAATTTGCAGGGATTGACTGATGACTGATGAGGGTCTTGGGAAGGGTCCTCTGTTTTTTTCACACCATCCCACACGCCACTGTTTTTTTGTCTATTAGACATTTGAACAGGGGTACTCTTGTGTACCATTTGTCCAAGTACAAGTTGTACCCCTCATCAAACTGTCTTCACACTTGTTGTAATGCAGGGTGGACAGTCTGGGGGCTGTATTGTCCTGTCCTCCCCCTCATGAATCCGGAAAGCATGTGTGTGTCTGGTCTTAGATTCACACAGCTTGTACATCTTTGTTCCATAACTGGCGCGCTTATTGGGCAAATATTGGTGAAACTTCAGCCTGCCATTGAAGTGCACCAGGAATTCATCTATGGAGATTTATTTTTGAGGGGTGTAAATTGCCGAAACATTTTGGGATAAAATATTAATGAGGGACCTAATTTTAAAAAGTCTGTCAAAATTGGGGTTATCCTGGGAGTAGGGGGGGGCATTGGGTGTTGTCACTAAAGTGAAGAAATTTATGAAGAACCTCAAAGCAGGGTCTGGTCATTGTATTTTGGTACAGAGGACAGTGATACAAAATATCCATGGACCAGTAGGATCTCTCTTCGGACCTTTTAGTGAAACCCATGTTGAGGACTAAACCCCCAATATTTTTGCATTTCTGCCCAATTGGTTGAATGCCACCGATTGGGCTGGGCTTGAAAGGAGTTGGGGTGTTCTAAAATAAATTGGTGGGCATAAAGGTTTGTTTGGTCCACCATAAGCTGGATAAAATTGTCTGGAAAAAACGATTTAACCCTCATAGTGTTTTTACGTCGGTCACTAATGGGCTTTATTCCGATGCAATAGCCTTTTTATGTCACTGCATCTGAATAAATAAACAGAGCAGGGAGCCATTAAATCTCCCTGCTCTCAGCTACCAGAAGTAGCTGAGGGCTGGGGGCATCCCTGCTCGAACGTGTGTGATCGATATTAATATCAATCTCACCCGTTTAACCCCTCAGATGCAGCGCCGCATCTGAGTGGTTTTGGAGAGAGGGAGGGAGCTCCCTCTCATCCCACCGACACCCGGTGCTAAGATCTCCGAGTGTCTGTGTCTCCGATGGCAGCCGGGGGCCTAATAAAGGCCCCCAGGTCTGCCTGTATTAAATGCCTGCTAGGTCGTGCCTCTGGCATGTCCTACCAGATGCCTGTCCATTTACATGGACAGGCATAATACACTGCAATACAGAAGTATTGCAGTGTATTATAAATGCGATCGGAGGATCGCATAGTGAAGACCCCTAGTGGGACTAGTAAAAAAGTTATTTATTATTAACAAACAAAATAAAGTAAAAAAAGTTCCACATATTTGGTATTGCCGCGTCCGTAACGACCCCAAATATAAACTTTTTACATCATTTAACCTTCACAGTGAACGTCGTAAAAAATCAAATAAAAAAACATGCAAAAATTGCAGTTTTCTTTGAATCCAGCCTTCAATTTTTTTATATAAAAAGTGATCAAAAAGTCGCATCTACTCCAAAATGGTACCGATAAAAACTAAAAGTCGTCCTGCAAAACAAAAGCCCTCATACAACTGCATCGGCGAAACAAATAAAAATGTTACGGCTCTTCAAATATGGAGACACAAAACAAATAATTTTGAAAAAAAAGTGTTTTCACTGTGTAAAAGTAGTAAAACATATACAAATCTATACTATCTATATTGGTATCGTTGCAATTGCAACAACCCACTGAATAAAGTTATTGTGTTATTTATACCACACGGTAAACGGCGTAAATTTAGGATGCAAAAAAGTGTGGCGAAATTGCAGGGTTTTTTCTATTCCCCCCCCAAAAAAGTTAATAAAAGTTAATCAATAAATTCTATGTACCCCAAAATGGTGCTATTAAAAATTACAACTTGTCCCACAAAAAACAAGACCTTATACAGCTATGTTGACGCAAAAATAAAATGGTTATAGCTATTTGAATGAGGCGATGGAAAAAAGTAAAAATGGCTTGGTCATTAAGGTCTAAAATAGGCTGGTCACTGTGGTTAAATAAGCCCATTACAGGCAGCCCTTCCATCTACACATAAATTCCTACCACAGGAGTAAATTCTGGGATTTGAGGGGTGTAATCGGTTGGGGGTTACCAATCAATGCTGGCAGTTCCAGGGTCATTCAGAACCTGGGCACTAACCCTCCTTACTGTCACTGGAAGAGGAGGAGGATGAGAGAATTAACTCTGGTTCAGCATCGCTCGCTGAGTCTGTATCAGACGAGATCATGGTATACGCCGCTTCAGCAGTGTAAAGTCTCGCTGCCATTTTATAAATGTGTGTGTGTATATATATGTAGCGTATATACACACACGTAGCTCTGTAAACTGTAACAAACAGTTGTATAACAAAGTTTTTAGCTTTTTCACATAAAACCCTAAAAACACTATATTTTTTTATAACAGTAACACGTACTACACTTACTAACTGACACTTACTAACTTACAAGCTCACAGACTGACAAGCAAAAGGACTTACGCTGACAAGTGATGCCACTAATTGACAGTGACGGATTGACACTGACGAACTGACAAGTGACGCGATGAACTGACACTGACGAAGTGATGCTACGCATTGACGCTGACTAAATCACAACTGACGCGACTAATTGATGTAAAGAAGCTAAACAACTACCTAAGAACTAAAAAAAATTTTGTGCATAATGATTGAAAAAATATATACACTCTTTATACACTGGGAGTTAGTGGGGTCAGGCGCTGGGAGCAGGGAGCTGGAGATGAGAGGCATGGAAGAGATTAAGGGTGCTATTTTTCATTGAGGGGCAGACAAAACAGCACAGGCTCTAATCTTTTCAAATTCACCATTATTTTTCACTTGCCCTGGGAAAAAATGCACTGTTATTGGTGGGTCTGAACAGATCCACCAATCACAATGATCGCCGGCAATGGACCACTGCTATTGGTCCATTGCTGGATACATGGTACATGGGGCAGAGGCGAGACATTGTGGTTACCGTTCCCGGACTTAACTACAAGTACCGGGAATGGTTTTAAATGTAGATACAATGTGATCGGTGGATCTTTACAGATCCACCAATCACATCGATCGCCGGCATTGGACCATTATTATGGGTCTATTGCCGGTGACAGGGTAGTGTCAGCTGTCGGGGACAGCTGATCTCCCCATTCCGGTGTACACTGTCACTGACAGTGTGCACCAGGAACAGTTCAGTAACTATATGTCTTGGTGCGGGAAGTAAAATCTCACCATATATATATATATCAGAAAATTTTCTCAGCGTATACGCTAAATGTGTACTACGAACTCAATAGAGACTTAAGCCTTAATTCCATTAGCTAACCTAGTATGTCTAAATCTCTTACCTTCTTCAAGATATTAATTAATAGCTAATAAAGAGATATTTACTATTATAAATCTATATTTATTTACAAAATTGTTTCTAAAATGTTTAGACAATCTCCATGAAATCATTCTTAAAATCATTTATAATTATTGTTTGATTATTACTTTATATATATTTTCTACCCTGGAATGTTATTTTTAGAAAAATCTACTGAGACATATTTGTATTTCATCAGAAACGTCAAAAATACAACATATACCTGCATTTATATCATGTTCATACATTTGTCCCAGTAAGGTTTTGTAGTGTCTAAACTATATTTTACATGTATTATATCCCTGAACATTCCACAATATATCCCTCAACATAAACCTTGTTTTAGGCTGGCCATACACTTTAGTTAACAGTTATTTGTAACGACACCTCCATACACATGCACTCTCAACTAGGCCAAGCATGCATGTGTTTTCAATACGGAGAATGGAGAAAGCCACTACCAGACTCCTCTGGCAGCGGTTTATCTCCATGCAAACTAAATTCTCGGTCATGTTGAAATTCAACAGCCCGATCCTTGTCTTGCACGAAATCTGCCATCTGGGGAGAGTCGGTTTGCTCAATAGATGGTCGGTCGATCCTGTCTACATATATCTAATGTGTGTGGCCACCTAGACTGTACAGTTATCAGAGCTCTCTCCTGTAACAAACCATGTACCTGTGTGTCCAACACAAGGCCAGTATAGATTTCTAGTCCATTGTAGTAAACAAAGAATGTTCCAGCAGGCAGAGAGCATAAAATCCACAAGGAATTGACACCTAAATTATACTGGAAAATCGTGTAACCTGTTGATTATACAAAGAATAACATTTATTTCCTGAAATGTAACACACTTCTAATACATACAATGCTTAACTGAGAACCCTGACTATATAACTTGCACGTAACACTAAGAATAACAGGATAGTACTAGGCTAACAAACTTGGTGTGGTAGGGGAATATAATATAATCTAAAATGCTGGATTTTAGGTGCTAAAGCCCATTCAAAGATGTCCCATGTTAAGACTACTTCATACACACATCCTTCACAATGCATTTTAGGCAATACATAGTAACAATACAAATGGTGTTAACTACTAGTTGTTTCTTTTTATATGCAGCTGACATTCATTAATGATTTAACCAATATCATATTCATATTAATAGTTTTTCAGATCTATCATAGATCTGTATATAATACAAGTTAGAAAAATCTCTCCATTAATACTTTATGACAGATTAAAAAAGAAAAAAAAAAATCATCTTATTATGTTGATGTGTATGATATGCATTACTGAAAGCCGGGATGCTGCATGGTCTTTCCAGTTCTATATAACAAACAAATGCTAATGCAAAGCTCTTAAGGCAGTTGGGAAGTGTTAGTCCTTTAAAGCAAGATACACATTATCAATGTTAAATTATTGTAGAAAAGGACTCATCAGTGTTGCCAATGCTTACTCATAAAACATGAGGCTCTCTAATTGGCACCGTTTCTTATGCTCTCAACCAATGCAGGAAAATATACCATGCTGTTACACAGCATGTATGTTTCAATAATTTGAGACTGGTCTTCATAGCTAAAACTCTAAAGTGAAGGGTCAATGCATACATTTTAAAGAAACTGAGATTGATGTAAATCCCTGCAATTCTAAAACATTATAAAAATATACTCACATTAAATTATTGAGTATTTTAACATTTAACGTTTAAGTATTCAATAAAGCTAATTTCCTGCATGGATAAGAGAAAATATGTCAATAAAATCTAGAAGACATTGCAGTGTAAATATGCATCAGTAGAACCTTTCTTCTTGTGAGGTACATTGAGCTATAAAATAATTTTTCACTTACTAAACATTAGGGGAACATTTGTAAATCACGAAGCCATAAAAACGCTAGGCTAACTACATGGAGCTTGCCTGTTCTCCTTATGCTCGAGTTTCTTATGGGGACTCTGGCATTACTCTACTCTAACATCTATTTCTAGGGTCGTGTTTTATGACATTGGCTCTAGTACGTGTGTTATTGGGTAGATGTATTATGAGCCTTAAAACAAATAATAACACACATGACTCCATTGGATACTGTATTATGGAGGTATTTTCCCTTAGATGCTTTGCCATAGTCACTCCATGTGTCACCATATGGTGCCTTTGTAAGGCACTATATTACAGAAGTATTCTCCCCTAGAAGTTGGGACCGTAGTAGGGACTCTGTGTGCCAATGTACAGAAGTCTGTTCATAAACATGAAAAGAAAGATGTGTTTGTACATTATCTGAGGGACAGAGTACTACACGGATTGGTAAACTCTTCTTTTATGCCCTGTTTGTTTTTATACTTTTTCATTGCCCTGTTTCCTTACATATCTCTGTAATAGGCAGATAAAGAATTTAGATAAACTGTGAGTGTGTAAAAAAATAACCTTTACCTTGTGTCTCTACTTTTATTGCTAATTACACTTTTTGAGGGCAGGTGAGCAGCGGGAAACAGCTTTCAGCTTACACTACTGACAAGTACTATATTTTTGGTTTCTATAGGGAACTTCTATATATGCTGTACAATGTAAATCTGGTCTATTAACAAAGAAACTTTGGTGGAGGGTGTCAGTCTATTTAAAGCGACATGCAGTTCTGGTCCCCCCAGCATAATTTCTGATAAAAGAGCATTTATAGAATTTGCTTGCAGGCAAAGCAAGACAAGACATGTATTATGTTCTTAACTACTAACGGCTCCAAAAGAGACAGCTAAATATGTTTTCAATGTTTTCCAAAACCACAAATATCCATTAGAAAACATTATTTAAAGCTGTCAACATTTGGGCAACCACTTCTCAAGTTTATTGACATTATAGTGCTGTATATATCTGTATGAAGGCCCTGTTCACATTTGCTTTGGAGGCTCCATTGCTGCAGATGTTGAGTGCTGCAGATTCCGTTACATTTGACATGTAGTGTAATTTTTTTCCAGTAAAATTGCAGACACCACGACTGAACTCAACGAGCCCCATTATAAGTTGATGGTGTCCATTGGGCACCATTGGTGTCCATCTTGCGACTGAGCCAGTACTCCGTAAATGTCATTATTTTGCTCTTATGACAGAGCGGAATAATGGAATTAATGAACGCAGATGTGAATGGAGCCTTAGCTTAATGTATAATCCAGACACATCTTTAATGGATGAATTGTCTTTCCACATAAAATAATGGAGTTCTATAGAGCTCTACTGATTCAAGTATTACATTTTTCATATTTATTTTATAATTGACACAGACAATAAAAATCTGAGAATATTGTTTACTAGATTCTTAATGCTTGCTGTTCTGCATTATCACATAAAAAATGTGTTCTTTCTGCTTCAGCAATCCAAGAATTCCACCCATATGCCATTCAGCATTTCTCTCTTTTGACCGCCTCTAGTCACTCCACAGAACACGTTTCCACTTCTCCAGAATCCAGTGGCGGCGTGCTTTACACCACTCCATCTGACACTTGGCATTGTGCTTGATGATGTAATAATAATAATAATCTTTATTTATATAACACCAACATATACCGCAGCACTTTACAATTCAGAGGGAACATGTACAGACAATATCAGACATTATATAGTGACAAAACTAATTTATAATTCAAACAAGAGGAGTGAGGACCCTGCTCGCAAGAGCTTACAATCTATGAAGAAATAAAGGGGACACAAAATGTAAAAAAAGTGCTTGTTAAGTACAATGGTCCAGCTATATTTTATACAAATGGGGTAGTACACATAAAGCTGCATGAGCCGGTCACCAGCCAGTATCTGTGTATGGCAGACATGAAGTGCATTAGGGTGCAAGGAGTGTGGGGGATACTGCTGAATTTGGTGGTCAAGTGCTCATGACTAATGTAAAAGGGAGGCAAGGAAAAGGACTCATATTAGGGAAAGTTATAGACCTGTCTAAAAATATGTGTTTTCAGGGCATGTTTAAAACCGTGGATGTTGGGAATTAATCTGATTGTCTAGGGTAGTCTATTCCACAGGACTGGTGAAGCACGAGAAAAATCCTGGAGACGGGAGTGGGAGGTTCGTATAATGGTGGATGTTAATCTAAGGTCATTGACATAGAGTACGCGTAGGGTGTAGACAGAGATGAGGGAGGAGATGTAAGGAGGTGCAGCACTGTGGAGAGCTTTGTGGGTGAGAGTAATACATTTAAATTTTATTCTGAAGGGGATGGGCAACCAGTGCAGTGACTGGCACAGGGTAGAGGTGTTGGTGTAGCGGTTAGTCAGAAAGATGAGCCTGGCTGCTGCATTAAGGATAGATTGGAGAGGGGAAAGTTTAGTGAGTGGAAGACCAATTAGTAATGAGTTACAGAAGTCAAGACGAGAGTGAATCAGAGCGACAATGAGAGTTCTGGCTGTTTCCACAGTAAGAAAAGGGCGGATTCTGGAGATGTTTTTGAGGTGTGATTGACAGGAGCGTATAAGTGATTAAATGTTCGAAGTAAAGGAAAGATCTAAGTCCAAAATAACCCCAAAACAGCGGACGTGCTGCCTGGGTGTTATGGTAGAGCCACACACTGAGATGGAGGCATCAGGTTTTGGTAGGTTAGTAGATAGTGGGTACAGAAGGAGCTCAGTTTTAGAAAGATTCAGTTTCAGGTAGAGAGAGGACATGATGTTAGAGACAGCCTATAGACAATCACTGTTTTTTTGTATTAGAGCAGGGGTAATGACATGGGAAGAGGCATATACTTGGGTGTCTTCAGCGTAGACAAATCTACTGATGGTTTGTCCAATAGAGGTCCGTGAAGAGAGAAAAAGTTTTGCATGCAGCTGCTCAGCCATGGGAACCCATGCCATTACGCTCTCGGCGCACAGTTTTTGTGCTGATGTTAACACTAGAGGAAGTTTGGAACTCTGCAGTTAATGAGTTAGCAGATCATTGGCAACTTTTTTTGTGCTATTTGCCTCAGCACTGGTGGAACCTGTCTGTAACTTTACATGGTCTTTCCCTTCTGAGTTTCTGTAGTTTATAAACGCTTCCTGTTTTGCAATAATACCACCCACAGTTGATCATGGAATATCTATGACGGAAGAAATTTGACATACTGACTTGTTGCAATGTTGACATCCTATTATAGTACGCCGCTCTAATTCAGTGACTCTTTAGAATGACCCATTCTTTTACAAAATGTAATGATTAAGAGGTGTGTCCCAATACTTTTGACCATATGGTGTGCTTATATATATATATATATATATATATATATATATATATATATATATATATATATATATATATAAAATTTTCATTTATCTGTTTTTGTATTTTTACAGATTAATACTGTGGCAGACCTTATTGTAGTACTGCAAAAAATAGTTTGGGGATTCAAATGTTGTAACTTTAACTTCAATTTGCATTCAATAGGGATTTTAGAAAAATCCTTAATGCAAGATCATTTGAGCAAGTTCCTTATTATAATAATTGCAGTTATAGGCAAAGTTTGCCAGCTACTGAAATATTATTTTCTGCAGTATTACATTATTTCCAAATTTAATTTTTGTAAAATCAGCTATTTAGTATACTTGAATGGTAACTTTTATCTTATTAAATTTCTTAACACATCATTAGAGTGTATAGTATGTTTCTTATGTCCTTGACCAAGACTGATTGACATAAAGAAGAGGCAAATCATTTTCTACTGTATATTTCTAAGAAATTATAACAAATTGAATTTTATTTCTTTAAAAGATGAATTTATCTCCTTCTTGGCTTGCAACATGACATAGCAATCTACCGTATATTGATAGTATCTAACATGTTCATTTTGCAATGCTAATTAAAGTATAATCTTTAGCTGGCTTTAAAATTAACATTTTTAGCTTTTCTTTGTAAAATGCGATTTTATTTTTTCTTTATAATGTAAAATGTGGGTGCTGCATTTAGTGTTTGTTAGTGAGATAAATATCTTAGGATTACCTTAAGAAATGTATGTTGAGTTTAAATACATTTTTTGAAAGGGCCTTCTAGTGATGATAAAAAAATTTGGAAATATGTTTTAATAAATTTTCGTGCTTTGTAGTTAGCAGATCAATTTCTGCAGCTGTCTGAACCAAACACTATTTTTGAATAGACAGCATCCTAGATGATAATGATGTTGTTGTTTTTTTAAATACACAATATATACAATGATCAAACGTAACATAAAAAAATCTATATACACCGTTCAGCCATAACATTAAAACCACTGACAGGTAAAGTGAATAGTATTGATTATCCTGCTATAATGGCACCTGTCAAGGGTAAGGGCAGGGTAAGTATTTTTTATGTAGTTTGTTAGAAATTGTGTGAGAACTGGAGCAAGGGAAATGCTGGAAGTTGTAGTTCTCTCCTCTTATACCTCCTCCCTGTAATGTCCTTTGATATCACATAACAGTCTGAACATGCTGGAAGTTGTAGTTCTCTCCTCTTATATGTCCTCCCTGTAATGTCCTCTGATATTCCATAATAACAGCCTAGACATGATGGGAGTTGTAGTTCTCTCCTCTTATACCTCCTCCCTGTAATGTCCACTGATATCACATAACAGTCTGGGCATGCTTGAAGTTGTAGTTCTCTCCTCTTATACCTCCTCCCCGTAATGTCCTCTGATATCACATAACAACAGTCTGGACATTCTGGGAGTTGTAGTTCCCTCTCCTATACCTCCTCCCTGTAATCCTGTAATGTCCTCTCATATCCCTTATTAACAGTCTGAACATGCTGGAAGTTGTAGTTCTCTCCTCTTATATGTCCTCCCTGTAATGTCCTCTGATATCCCTTAATAACAGCTTGGACATGCAGGGAGTTGTAGTTCTCTCCTCCTATACCTCCTCCTTGTAATGTCTTCTGATATCACATAACAGTCTGGACATGCTGGAAGTTATAGTTCTCTCCTCTTATACGTCCTCCCTGTAATGTCCTCCGATATCCCATAATAGCAGCCTGGACATTCTGGGAGTTGTAGTTGTCTCCTCTCATACCTCCTACCTGTAATGTCCACTGATATTACGTAACAGTCTGGGCATGCTGGAAGTTGTAGTTCTCTCCTCTTATACCTCCTCCCCGTAAAGTCTTCTGATATCACACAACAGTCTGGGCATGCTGGAAGTTGTAGTTCACTCCTCGTATGCCTCCTCCCTGTAATGTCCTCTGATATCCCATAATAAGAGCCTGGACATGCTGGGAGTTGTAGTTCTCTCTTCTTATACCTCCTTATTTATTCCTTCTCCAGGTGTAAGCACACTTTCTGTTTGTGATGGTCACTTTACTAGAGGGTCTGATGGTCATTTTATAGGGGGGGCTGATTGGCATTTTACTGGGGGGACTGAGGCTGATGGTCTTTTTAATTTTACTGGGGGGACTTATGGTCTCTTTACTGGGGGGGCTGATGGTCTCTTTACTGGGGATGCTGATGGTCATTTTACTGTGAGTTGGAGGCTGATGGTCACTTTACCTCGGGGGCTGATGGTCATTTTACTGTAAGTGGGAGGCTGATGGTCACTTTACTGGGGGGCTGATGGTCACTTTACTGGAGGGGGCTTATGGTCACTTTACTGGGGGGGCTGATGGTCATTTTACTGTGAGTGAGGGTCTGATGGTAACTTTACTG
Organism: Rhinoderma darwinii; assembly: GCF_050947455.1. Taxonomy (NCBI): domain Eukaryota; kingdom Metazoa; phylum Chordata; class Amphibia; order Anura; family Rhinodermatidae; genus Rhinoderma; species Rhinoderma darwinii. The sequence continues at coordinate 388,705,664 of NC_134688.1, read as the reverse complement.
GAGGGGCTGATGGTCACTTTACTGAAGGGGGTTGATGGTCACTTTACTGGAGGGGCTTATGGTCACTTTACTGGGGGGGCTGATGGTCATTTTACTGGGGGGGCTGATGGTCATTTTACTGTGAGTGGGGGTCTCATGGTCACTTTACTGGAGGGGCTGATGGTCACTTTACTGACGAGGGCTGATGGTCACTTTACTGGAGGGGGCTGATGGTCACTTTACTGGGGGGGCTGATGGTCATTTTACTGTGAGTGGGGGTCTCATGGTCACTTTACTGGAGGGGCTGATGGTCACTTTACTGACGAGGGCTGATGGTCACTTTACTGGAGGGGGCTGATGGTCACTTTACTGGAGGGGGCTTATGGTCACTTTACTGGGGGGCTGATGGTCATTTTACTGTGAGTGGGGGTCTGATGGTCACTTTACTGGAGGGGCTGATGGTCACTTTACTGGAGGGGGCTGATGGTCACTTTACTGGCGAGGCTGAGGCTGATAATCAGGCTGATGGTCACTTTACTGGAGGGGGCTGATGGTTATTTTACTGTGAGTGGCGGGCTGATGGTAATTTTACTGTGAGTAGGGGTCTGATGGTCATTTTACTGTGAGTGGGGGTCTGATGGTAATTTTATTGTGAGTGCTAGGCTGATGGTCGTTTTACTCTGAGTGGCGAGCTGATGGTCATTTTACTGATTTGGGGTCTGATGGTCATTTTACTGTGAGTGGGGGCCTGATGGTCATTTTACTGTGAGTGGGGTCTGAAGGTGAGTGGGGGGCTTATTGTTTATTTTACTGTGAGCGGGACTGATGGTTATTTTACTGTGAGTGGCGGGCTGTTGGTATTTTTACTGTGAGTGGGGGGCCTGATAGTCTTTTAGTGGTTTCCGCCTTGTCAATGATTTGCTGACTGAAACTGACATTTTAATTTCCAAAAATATTTCCTATTAATGAAAGGGGTATTTTTAGGGTCAGTTCACACAGAGTTGTTTGCCACTGATTTTAATGCAGAAATCTCATCGGAATCAGTGCCAAAAAATGGACGAAACCGCCCCATCCCCCCCATTGATTTCAATGGGAGGCAGAGGCATATTTTCCCTGGGCTGCTTTTGGCCGCTCGCAGAATGAAAAAGTGGCATTTCCTTTCTTGCCACGGTCTCTGCCTCTGACCTCCCATTGAAATTAATAGGAGACAGAAAAAACCTGCGGCGCTCGTTTGGAGTGCTTTTTTGCCTGCGATTTTTGCATTAGCTTCAACGTGTTAAAAAAATGTTGGCAAGCCGTTTTTCTGTCATTTTGTAAACAATTTTTGGTAGGGGTGCCCTCAGGAATTTTTTTTTTTTTCAGTGGTGCCTCAGTGTTGCCTCAGTGGTGCCTCTAGCCTGAAAATGTGGGGAAACTCTGGTATATATATATGTTTTATTCCATTGCTTATCTCTAAACCTGACATATCCCGAGATGTATGGCACAAGATGTTAATCCATTGGCCTTATTCTGATGCATATGCCTTGTTACGGCACTGCATCAGGATGAGTAAACAGAGCAGGGAGCCGTCAAATCTCCCTGCTCTCAGCTGAGAGCTGGGGGCGTCCCTGCTCTGCCGTGTGAGATCGATATTAGTATCGATCTCACATGTTTAACCCCTCAGATGCGGTGCGCAATAGCGTGCACCGCATCTGAGTTGTTTTGCAGAGAGGGAGGGAGCTCCCTCTCATCCCACTGACACCTGGCGATAAGATCGCCGAGTGTCTGTGTCTTCTATGGCAGCCTGGGGCCTAATAAAGGCCCCCAGGTCTGCCTGTAATGAATGCCTGCTAGATCATGCCTCTGGCATGACCTAGCAGATGCCTGTCCGTTTTAAACGGACAGGCAGTAATACACTGCAATACAGAAGTATTGCAGTGTATTATAATAGTGATCGGAGAATCGCATAGTGAAGTCCCCTAATGGGACTAGTAAAAAAGTAAAAAAAAAGTTTAATAAAGTTAATTCAAAACAAAATGTGAAAAAAATGAAAAACCCACCTTTTTCCCTTACAAAATGCTTTACTATTAAAAAAACAAAATAAATTAAAAAAGTTACGCATATTTGGTATCGCCGCGTCCGTAACGACCCCAACTATAAATCTATTACATTATTTAACCCACACGGTGAACGCCGTAAAAAATTTAATAAAAACCTATGGAAAAATTGCTGTTTTCTGTGAATCCTGACTTTAAAAAAATGTTATAAAAAGTGATCAAAAAGTTGCATCTACTCAAAAATGGTACCAATAAAAATGACAAGACTTCCCGCAAAAAAAAGCCCTCATACAACTGCATCGGCGGAACAATAAAAACGTTACGGCTCCACTAATTTTGAAAAAAAAGTGTTTTTACTGTGTAAAAGCAGTAAAACATATAAAAACGATACAAATTTGGTATCGTTGCAATCGTAACAACCCACTGAATAAATTTATTGTGTTATTTATATCACACGGTAAACGGCGTAGATTTAAGACGCAAAAAAGAGTGGCGAAATTTCAGGTTTTTTTCTATCCCCCCCCAAAAAAAGTTCATAAAAGTTAATCAATAAATAATATGTACCTCAAAATGGTGCTATTAAAAAATTACAACTTGTCCCGCAAAAAACAAGACCTTATACAGCTATGTCGACGCAAAAATAAAAGAGTTATAGCTCTTGGAATGCGACGATGGAAAAACAAAAAATGGCTTGGTCATTAAGGTTTAAAATAGGCTGGTCATTAAGGTGTTAAAATAACAATACAAAGTAAATACAATAAAAAGAAAACCTAAAAGTCACTTCAGAACAAAATATTGTATCTATCTGAAGCAAATTTGTGAGTAATTGTAAACACAGGGTAGTCTGTGATAAACCTAAGAACTGTCCACAGACTATTGCTCCAATCAGCTTCCTATAACCTCTTGCATCACAGGAATACAAAATACTATAATAATGTAACCGCAATTAGGATGGAGAACTAATGGTAGTCTAAGTGGAGCTGATAGTCAGTTCACAAAACCTATACCTAGGTAGGATGCAGTGACGAGTTAGCGACATGTCGTCCCAGGTTGGTTATCACTTCTCCCAGCGACCCATAACGACACATGTCCCCCACATCATAAACAAAAAAAGAAGGACATACGATAAATGCATATGCCTTATATACATTTAGTAAGGATCTCTGGAAGTACTTGCACTGAGGGTATAAAATACATTATGAAAAAAAAAATCTGTTATGTGGTAATTCTGAAACCATTATGTCTGGAGAGACAGAGCAGTCCCTAGTGGATTAGTAAATGGAGTCTCATCTTCTCAACTTCCATCTGGTATTCATATATTGACATGCACTCTAAAAGGGTGTAGAGATGGTGTGTGTAAGCCTTCAGTCAGTATAGGCTGGCAAAGGTGGTCATCCAAGGCCATCTTCCCCCTGACACAGTAAATTTGCCAATCAAACCCAAATAAGTTGTATACTCAGCCCTGTCAGTCTCTCCACAAGTCCAAACAGACGATCCTCATTCAACGGTTAGAACGGTGCTGTAAATATAGGATATTGCTTTATGGTGTTCTATAATTTCAGCTGTTCAACCATTCTTCAACTTCTGCTGGGGTGTTGAAGAAGATGGATTTCTCATTGAGAACAATTCGGAGCCTTGCTGGGAAAACCATGGAGTACTGCATCTGAAGATCACTCAGCTATTTATTTATTCCCACAAAATAAACTCTAACCTTCTGAAGTGCAGTGGAGAAATCTGGAAAAATTGTGATGTTGGCATTATGATGGGTGATCTGACCTTTTAGGCATGCAGCTCTCAAAATGGCATCTCTATCTTTACTTCTTTACTACTGAGTAGCGTCACCAGCATGGGATGTGGTGTAGCTCTCGGCAGGGGTTGTCGAGTTGGGACTCGATGCGCACGTTCAACGGCATAAGCTTTTGATAGATTGGCCTCAGGCAGGGTATCCTTGAGCCATTGCTCCATAAATGTTCCGGCGTCTGTTCCCTCAGTGCGTTCCGGTAGACCATGTATACGTACATTGTTCCGGCTTAACCAGTTTTCGAGGTCATCAGATTGTTGTGTCCACAAGTCTGCAGCTTTTTCCAGGGCTGCTATTTGACCTGTGACCAGGGCAGAATCAGCCTCTATTTGAGAGAAGCGGGCTTCGGTTTTTCTCACCCGGTCCTTTAAGTTATGAAGGTCTTGGCATAGGTCTACTCTGACTTCGTAAATTTTGGTAGTAATGGATGTAGTAGACTCATGTATAGCTGTGAGAAACTGAGCAGTAACACGCTTCAGTGTGAGCTCCGTCACCTCATCCTTCGCGGCATCACCTTGCTCGGGCGGTAATGCTGGTTTTACTCATCTTATGGCCACCACAGCTTTTTCTGCAATTTGCCCCGGTCCAAGAAATGTTTGCAGTGAGGATTCATCAGGAATGAGTGTGGAAAAGCTGGAACTTAGACGGAGCTCTTACAATATGCTTCCGCTCATGACGGACGTCAGCCATGCCCCCCCTGTATGCTTGATTTTATTAATCTGATTAAAAAGGATGTGGCTGAAACAACTGAACTCAATAATTACTGTAGTAATTGTATAAATGTATGGTATATACAGTATATATTACGAGGCCAGCAGAGGCCATTGTGAACCCTTTGTGTTGTCAATAATTTTGGTGCTGGGCTAATCTGTGGAGCATAGCTTAAATGATACCTTGGTTTTCACACTTCAATCTCTGTACCAAGGGCAGAAAAACTACTTGTGCAACCTGTGCAGCTGGGGTCCTAGTAGGGGCCTAGTAGGTAAGGGGGCCCATTGCCACTTTAGTAAAAAGCTGCTAACTGCGTATGGGAGAATGCTAGTTAACCTGGCAAAAGACCATTACAAGTTAGCAAAAAGCTTAAAAAGCCAAACGGCTCCTTAAAGGGAACTGGTCACATTGAAAATGCAGTCCAACCTACACAAAGCATGTACTAGAGCAGAAAGAGCTAAGCAAATTGATATATATATATATTTCCAGCAAAAGTTTCTGTATAAATTGCAATTTTTTTTAATTTAAAGCTCTTCTCATTCTGGGCTTATGAGTCCAGTGGGCAGTTCTATTTGATATTGACAGATTTCCCTGTATGAGTGTGAATACAGAGTTAGCTGCAAATCACTGAAAAGGACTGCTCACTGCACTCCTAAGCATAGAGAGTGCAGTGATTTAGATATATTAATTAAAACTTACATCAAGTTTTTTTCCACAAAACAATAAGTTAGGTCCAGAATTATTTGGACAGTGACACAAGTTTTGGCATTTTAGCTGTTCACCAAAGCATATTGAATATACAGTTATATAATCAATATGGGCTTAAAGTGCAGACCCTCAGCTTTAATTTGAGGGTATTCACATCCTAATTTGAGGAAGGGTTTAGGAACTACAGCTCTTTAATATGTAGCTACCTCTTTTTCAAGGGAACAAAGGTAATTGGACAATGATCTCAAAAAGCTATTTAATGGGCTGCATGGGCTATTCTCTCATTACTCCAACATCAATTAAACAGGTAAAAGGTCTGGAGGTGATTCCATGTGTGGAATTTGTATTTGGAAGCTGTTGCTGTGAACCCACAACATGAGGTCAAAGGAGCCCTCAATGCAAGTGAAACAGACCATCGTTAAGCTGAAAAAAATTATGAAATCCATCAGAGAGATAGCGCAAGTTTTAGGAGTAGTCAAATCAACAGTTTGGTACATTCTTGAAAAAAAAAAAGAGCGCACTGCTGATCTTGTGAACTCCATAAGGCCTGGACGTCCACTGAAGACAACAGTGGTGGATGATCACAGAATCCTTTCCATGGTGAAGAAAAACCCCTTAACAACATTTACCCAAGTGAAGAACACTCTCCTGGAAGTAGGTGTATCAGTATCTAAGTCTACCATAAAGACAAGACTTCATGAGAGCAATACAGAGGGTTCACCACAAGGTGCAAACCATTAATAAGACTCAAAAATAGAAAGACTAAATTAGACTTTGCCAAACAACATCTAAAGAAGCTAGCCCAGTTTTGGAACAGCATTCTTTGGACAGATGAAACTAAAATCAACCTGTACCAGAATGATGGGAGGAAGAAAGTATGGAGAAGGCTCATGATCCAAAGCATACCACATCCTCTGTAAAATATGGTGGAGGCAGTGTGATGGCACTGACATGCAGAGCTGACATAGGCACTGGGTCACTAGTGTTTATTGATGATGTGACTGAAGACAGAAGCAGCCGGATGAATTCTGAAGTGTTCAGGGATATACTTTCTTCTTAGATTCAACCAAATGCAGCAAGGTTGATTGAACGTAGCTTCACAGAACAGGTGGACAATGACCCCAAACATACTGCCAGGAGTTTTTTAAGGCAAAGAAGTGGAATATTTTGCAATGGCCAAATCAATCACCAGATCTCAACCTGATTGTGCCTGCATTTCACTTGCTTAACTGGTTCCCGACCGCTGGCTGTGTTTTTACGGCCAGTTGTCAGGGTCCTTAAAACCCGAACCATAGACTTTTTACGGCTCGGGTTTTAACTTGCTGCCCGCGCGATCGGGCAGCTAAATGTCGGGTCTCCAGCTGTCAGTGACTGCCGGGGACCCTGAGGAGAGGATAGAAGAAGCTTTTGCTGCTTCTGTCTTCTCTGATCACTTGTACACAGCGCTCAATGAACGGTGTGTATAGGAATAGAGGCACCGGCCGCGCTGCCACTGGTCACATGATCGCCGGGTGCCGTTACTGACAGACTGCTGCTGGGTCTAACTAGACCCAGCACAGCCCTATTAGTGACAATCGTCACTATGAGAGGGCTGATTTCCCCTGTAACTGGGGCTGCTGTGCAGCCCCAGTTGCAGTGGAAAAACATGGTGTAAAAGAAAGAAAAAAAATATATAAAGTTCCCCAAAGGTCTTTTTTGACCTTTGAGGAACAGACCATAGTAATAAAAAAATAGTAAAGTAAAGTGCAAAAAAAATGAATAATAAATACACATAAAATACCCACGGCAAAAAAAAACATTCCCCCCCGCCAATCATTGTTGTAATGCTAGCGCTGACCCAATTACCCTAATATAGACATGTAATATATTAAAATTTACGGTAGACAATGACAATCACAAATAAAAGGTCTATTTTAGGGTAAAACTATGTTATTACCAAAAAAAAAAATAGTTGAAACGTAAAAAAGCTTATTTTTTTACTATTATCTTCAAACTTTATGAATAAAAATTCTAAAATAGCAAAAAGGATGTGTATAAAAAAAAAGAAACCTGCATTGTCTACGGAAAAAACATCGCAAAAATCACGTCGTTAGCCCAACAAATAAAAAAGTTATAGCCATTTAACTAACACGTGCTAAAAAGGGCTAAACGGTGTCTGGTCCTGAAGGCTCAAAATAGCCTGGTCTTGAACTGGTTTAGACAAAACTTAAGGCAGAAAGACCCACAAACAAGCAACAACTGAAGACAGCTGCAGTCTGACAAAGCATCACAAAGGAGGAAACTCAGCGTTTGGTGATGCCCACGGGTTTCAGACTTCAGGCAGTAAATACCTGCAAAGGATTCTCTACAAAGCATTAAAAAACATTTTTTTTTATTCATGGTAATGTAAATTTGTCAAATTACTTTTGAGCCCCTGAAATGAGGAGGCTGTGTAGAAATCTAGTTGCAATTCCTAAACGTTTCACAGGATATTTTTGTTCAACACCTTAAATTAAACCTGAAAGTCTACACTTCAATTGCATCTCAGTTGTTTCATTTCAGATCCAATGTGGTGGCATGCAGAGCTCAAATCATGAAGATTATGTCACCGTCCAAATAGTTCTGGACCTAACTTTATATCAATCTTCTCAGATGCTCTTGCTCTATAGTATGCTGCATAGAGGTTAAACTACACTCTGAACCTGACAGGTAATAATTTGCCAACACACTCCCGCCGTGTTCCCCCTATTCCCTTAAAGGGCCAGCATGTACACTATTGCCTATCTTACTTAACATCGCACTGGAACCTCTGGTAAGAATTTTAGAGACTGAAAACATATTCCAGGGGATACAAATTGGGAAGACACATCTTCGCATAGTCTAGTTTGCTGATATTATTTTGTTTACGTCACAACCTCAAACAGATATACATAAAGTCTTGAAACATATGTGAGATTTTGACCTCTTTTCTGGCTTTAGTACCAAATTTGAGGCTTTGTTTACGTCACACCTGTGGGTTATGTGGACCCACTAGGCCGCACCTCCATAGCGGTGTAGCAGCTGGCCAAACAACAGTCAATAACAGTCTCTGAGGTAAGAGTACCTGGGAAGATGATCTGGCAAATACTCGGAGAAGCAGGCGCACGGTTTAGCAGACAGTTGGTACAGATAATGCTTGGCATGGTGGATGACAACAGACGTGGCAGATGACACTGGACGTGATATAAGGTTTTTGGGGAAATGGCAATAAATCCATAAAAATAGTGAATGGTTAATCAGACCGATGTTGCTTTTCAACCCTGTGCATTAGATATGCTTTGTGACTGTTTTCACAGTCACATTTTGATTAATTGTGACAGTGCATCTAATTTCTTTGTTTCTTTATTGTCACTGATTGTGTATGCACAGTTGTCCATCTGTTGTTTTAGTCAAGGTCTGCGGACCAATTTTCTTTGTTATATTTGTTAAATATAGTATATAACTCAAATTAAAAAAAAAGTTAAGAAAAAGAATGTAAGCCATGCTGTAAACAGAACCTCAGGTATACTAATATTCTTCTAATTTGACAAATTTTCATGCCTTTGGTTACTCCGTCCCCGTCATAGTTGGATTAGTGTTCCCAAAATTGGGACTTATTTATATAGAACTATTGAATATTTCTAATATCTAAATGTTAATTATTTCAGATTTATTAACTTTCTTTTTCCTTCTCTTTGTAATTGTCCTTAAGCTGGCCATACATCAGTGATTTTAAACAGCAAACTACAGGATTTGACTACACACTGTTGGCTAATGTGGTGGTATTTCACACATGATATAAAGTCAGAGAGACTCTACATACAGACATGACTATGCACAACATAAGATTCAAGGGGGCCAAACAATGCTTAGTCATGGAAAATAAAATAACAAATTTGCATAGAAACATGAAAGAAGTCCTCAAGGTCTTTTTCATAGTCCTTTATAATTTTGTTCTCCTTAAGTACTGGTCATATAAAAGCAATATGGGTTACCAGATTTCTAGAATTGGTACCACCATAGCCATTTCAAAATCTTCTATACATTACAATCCCTTCTGCTCTTGCAATTAACACATGTTGTAAGGTACAGAAGGTCCACTAGGTAGGCTTAGACCAACTCCACTTGAAATTAGCGGGGTTATATGTTTGATTTGTGGAGAGTATTTTGGAGATTAAAAAACTTTCAGCTAGTTATACTTATTAGTTCGATTTTTTGGGGGATTTTTTTTTTTTAAATTATACTCTGTCTTTCTTAATGTTTTTCTCAGATGGTGCAATCTACACCTTTATATTTCCAAATGTAACCCATGATGGCCTGGATGAAATTTTTTCTGATGACCAAATAAATCTATCTGATGAAAAACAGCATTGAAGCAACAAGGTACACTCTACAGTTTACATTCTACACAAAACTGAGCTTTGTGTAATGGAATAAATGACTGAAAAACGAAATTGTATTTTGTGCAAATATACTGTATTTCAATGCAAAATGCTATGATAAATACATACAAAAAAAAAACAATCCAGATTTTTTTTGTATACATTTTGTACTTTAATAGTATTGAAGATCTTCAAAGTTGTTCTTTAAAGTTTTGACTGTAATGACATTTGGACCATTTGCCCTTTAGTAAACTGAGTCCTATGCCTTAATAAATTACATGTTGCAGGTACTGTAATTCCATTTTCCAGTTTATAGGCTGAATTTCTGTGAGAAATTACGTAGAAGGTTCACATGAGTCTTCTCAGTTAGGGAAGACGGGCTCCAGATCAAAACTAGTCTAAAAACAAATGACTGAAAAGATATTCCAGCAGCTAAAGAGATTAGCACTATTAAAGTACATTTTTAATATTCAGCCTTTATTATGTATTTTATGTATGTTTGTTAATAACTACTACAGGGTTGGAGTTTAGAATCTGGTACTTCATAGTTACTTGGCTATAAATTTCTTTAACTTTTACATTTCTTAATTTCGATATTTTTAGCATATTTATTTAAAGCATACCTCCGGTTATAAAAAAAAAAACTTTGCATGAATCATAATAACAAGCGAATGTAAGTTACTTTGTAATATACTGTAATAAACGCTTTCGCCACTTATCAGACTCCACCCCCCTTCCCTGTTTTCTTAACTGTTCACTCACTCTGAATTCAATCAAAGAAGCCGCATTCCATGAGGCAGAGAGGATGTGGTTGCTAAGCTTTACTGAGAGATCATGTTACAGCTGCCAATACAAGTCTATGGAGGGGGAGAGAGGAGCAGTGGGAGGAGGGAGTTGAAGAGTGAGAGTAAAAGACACAGACATATTAAAGCTTCTGGTTAAGTGTTAGAATATGTACACACAGGGCAGATTAGCTGCGGATCTTCTGCTGTGGATTTCATTGTGGGAAATCCACAGCGTGTCCCCCCCCCCACTTCTTTCCTCTATAGACACCATCACAAGTCATTTGACATAGAGGCCTTCTTACGTGACCTAATATCACAAATAATATAAATAAATTATGGGGATGTGTAAAGGATCTGCCAGGCACAGCTTCGGGGTTAACTCCCAGAACTAATCAGTCAGCACCTGAGAATACATCCCTGAGACTGACTCCTGCTTCCACCATTCAGGCTGGCAGGCTTAGGAGTGGGAGAGCCTATCGTAACCTGGCCAGACTCAGCTAGTTCCCGCCCTCGGTCTATTTAAGCCTGCACTTCCTGTCCCTCGGTGCTTGTGATTCTTTCCTTGTGGTTTCCTGGCCCAGCTACAGCTCCTGCTATTTTTGATCCTGCTCCATACAGACCCTGGCTTACCGACTACTCTTCTGCTTTTCGTTTTGTACCTCGCACACTCCTGGCTTGACTCGGCTCGTTCACCACTCTGGTTGCTCACGGTGTTGCCGTGGGCAACGGCCCCTTTTCCTTGCTTGTGTTCCTTTGTATGTTTGTCGTGTTTGTCGTGCACTTACTGAGCGCAGAGACCGCCGCCCAGTTGTACCCCGTCGCCTAGGGCGGGTCATTGCAAGTAGGCAGGGACAGAGTGGCGGGTAGATTAGGGCTCACTTGTCCGTCTCCCTACCCCCTGCCACTACATAGTCACAAGCCCATACCTAGTCTACCCCTGGTCCCTGACACCACTATGGACCCCCGTGAGACCCTGGCTCAGCAAATGCAGGGTCTCTCCCTACAGGTCCAGGCCCTGGCTCAGAGGGTCAACCAGCCTGATGCTACCTCTTGAACCCCACCTCAAGTTGCCCGACCGGTTCTCAGGGGACCGGAGAGCTTTTTTCTCCTTTCGGGAGAGTTGTAGGCTTTACTTTCGTTTAAAGCCTCATTCCTCAGGTTCTGAGAGCCAGCGGGTGGGTATAATTATGTTCCGGCTCCAGGAAGGGCCCCAAGAGTGGGCCTTCTCCTTGGCTCCTGACGCCCCTGAACTTTCCTCCGTTGATTGTTTATTTTCTTCTCTCTTCTCTCTTCTTATTTATGACGAGACTGACAGGACTGCCTTTGCCGAGAGTCAGCTGGTGACCTTAAGTCAGGGTAAGAGACCTGTTGAGGAGTATTGCTCTGACTTTCGGAAGTGGTGCGTAGCTTCTCGGTGGAATGACCCTGCCTTAAGGTGCCAGTTTAGGTTGGGTCTGTCGAATGCCCTGAAAGACCTGCTAGTTAGCTATCCCTCTTCTGACTCCCTAGACCAGGTTATGGCTTTAGCGGTACGACTTGACCGACGTCTCAGGGACCGACAACGTGAACGTTTATGTGTTTTCTCCTCCGACTCCCCCATGATGCCTCCCGAAGCTCCGTTGCTTCGTTCCTCCCCGAAAGATTCAGAGATACCTATGCAACTCGGGGCCTCCGTGTCCCCCCAACAACGTAGAGAATTCCGCAGGAAGAATGGTCTCTGCTTCTACTGTGGGGACGACAAGCATCAAGTGAACAACTGTCCTAAGCGTAAGATTGCAGCCAGAGAACTTTCGCGTCTAAGTGATCATCGGGGAGGTCACTTGGGCGCACAGGTATTTCCCGTAAATATGAAACGTACTAAGATCTTGCTTCCCTTTCAGGTCTCTTTTGGTGGTAGGTCTGCTACCGGCAGTGCCTTCATGGATTCAGGGTCCTCTACTAATATCATGTCTGTGGAATTTGCTATGTCCCTTGCTATGCCTCTGATTGATTTGCCTAAACCTGTCCCGGTAGTGGGTATCGACTCCACTCCTCTTGCTAATGGTTATTTTACACAGCATACCCCTGTTTTTGAACTCCTTGTTGGCTCCATGCATTTGGAGCAATGCTCTGTACTGTTGATGCAGGGATTATCGTACGATTTGGTTATAGGTCTTCCCTGGTTGCAGTTGCATAATCCCACGTTTGACTGGAATACTGGGGAGCTAACCAAATGGGGTAATGAATGTTGTACGTCATGTTTTTCTGTTAATTCTATTTCTCCCCCTAAGGAGGCGAATACGCTACCCGAGTTTGTTCAGGACTTCGCTGATGTTTTCTCTAGGGAGGCCTCCGAAGTGTTACCTCCTCATAGAGAATACGATTGCGCTATCAAATTGGTACCAGGAGCTAAGCTTCCTAAGGGTAGGATATTTAATCTTTCTTGTCCCGAACCTGAAGCTATGAGAGTGTATATCCAGGAATCCCTGGCCAAGGGTTACATTCGTCCCTCTTCTTCTCCGGTAGGTGCTGGCTTCTTCTTCGTGGGGAAGAAGGATGGTGGTCTTAGGCCATGCATTGACTACCGAAGCCTGAATAAGGTCACGGTAAGGAACCAGTATCCCCTTCCTTTGATTCCTGATCTCTTTAATCAGGTTCAGGGGGCCCAATAGTTTTCTAAATTGGATCTACGGGGGGCGTATAACCTTATTCGCATCAAAGAGGGGGATGAGTGGAAGACTGCGTTTAACACGCCCGAAGGCCATTTCGAATACCTCGTCATGCCCTTTGGGTTGTGTAATGCCCCTGCGGTCTTCCAGAATTTCATAAATGAGATTTTGAGAAATTACCTGGGGATTTTTCTGGTAGTGTACCTTGATGACATACTGGTGTTTTCCAAGGACTGGTCCTCCCACATTGAGCATGTCAGGAAGGTGCTCCAGGTCCTTCAGGAAAACAAACTGTTTGCCAAAACCGAAAAATGTGTGTTTGGGGTACAGGAGATTCCATTTTTGGGTCAAATCCTCACTCCTCATGAATTCCGCATGGACCCCGCCAAGGTTCAGGCTGTGGCGGAATGGGTTCAACCTGCCTCCCTGAAGGCGTTACAGTGTTTTTTGGGGTTCGCTAATTATTACAGGAGATTTATTGCTAACTTCTCGGTCATCGCTAAGCCCCTTATGGACCTCACTCGCAAAGGTGCTGATCTCCTCCACTGGCCTCCTGAGGCTGTCCAGGCTTTTGAGGTCCTTAAGAAGTGCTTTGTCTTGGCCCCGGTGCTGGTTCAGCCCAACCAAATGGAGCCATTTATCGTGGAAGTTGACGCATCTGAGGTGGGAGTGGGGGCTGTCTTGTCCCAGGGTACCAGGTCCCTCACCCATCTCCGCCCCTGTGCCTACTTCTCCAGGAAGTTTTCGCCAACTGAAAGTAACTATGATATTGGCAACCGCAAACTCTTAGCCATTAAATGGGCATTTGAAGAGTGGCGCCACTTCCTGGATGGGGCTAGGCACCAGGTAACGGTCCTTACCGACCACAAGAATCTGGTTTTCCTAGAATCTGCCCGGAGGCTAAACCCGAGACAAGCTCGATGGGCGTTATTTTTTACCAGATTCAATTTTTTGGTTACCTATAGGGCTGGGTCTAAAAATATTAAGGCTGATGCACTGTCGCGTAGCTTCATGGCCAGCCCTCCTTCGGAGGAAGATCCTGCTTGTATTTTGCCTCCAGGTATAATAATTTCCTCGATCGATTCTGATTTAGTCTCTGATATTGCTGCTGATCAAGGTGCAGCTCCCGGGAACCTTCCTGAGAACAAGCTGTTTGTTCCCCTGCAATTCCGGCTAAGGGTACTTAGGGAAAATCATGACTCCGCACTATCTGGCCATCCAGGCATCCTGGGTACCAAACACCTCATTTCCAGAAATTATTGGTGGCCTGGGTTGCCTAAAGACGTTAAGGCCTATGTCGCCGCTTGTGAGGTTTGTGCTAGGTCCAAGACTCCCAGGTCCCGACCAGCGGGCTTACTGCGTTCGTTGCCCATTCCCCAGAGACCTTGGACACATATCTCCATGGATTTTATCACCGATTTGCCTCCATCCCAAGGCAAGTCGGTGGTGTGGTTTGTAGTAGACCGCTTCAGTAAGATGTGCCACTTTGTGCCCCTCAAGAAACTACCCAATGCTAAGGCATTAGCTACCTTGTTTGTCAAACGCATCCTGTGTCTCCATGGGGTTCCTGTCAATATTGTTTCTGACAGAGGGGTACAATTTGTTTCATTGTTTTGGAGAGCTTTCTGTAAAAAGTTGGAGATTGATCTGTCCTTCTCTTCGGCCTTCCATCCTGAAACTAATGGCTAAACCGAGGGGAGTAATCAGTCTCTAGAACAATATTTAAGGTGTTTTATCTCTGACTGTCAATATGATTGGGTCTCCTTCATTTCCCTCGCCGAATTTTCCCTTAATAACCTTGTCAGTAATTCATCAGGGGTCTCCCCCTTTTTCTGTAATTTTGGGTTTAGTCCACGGTTCTCTTCCGTTTCACCTGGTGGTTCCAACAATCCCGAGGTAGATGTCGTTCATTGTGAACTTTGCACAGTCTGGGCCCAGGTTCATTAGAACCTAGAGGCATCCCAGAGCATACAAAAGACTCAGGCAGATAAAAAACGTTCTGATAACCCCCTGTTTATGGTCGGGGATCTGGTGTGGTTGTCGTCTAGGAACTTGCGTCTCAAGGTTCCGTCCAAGAAGTTTGCTCCCCGGTTTATTGGGCCGTATAAGGTCATTGAGGTCCTCAATCCTGTCTCCTTCCGGCTGGAGTTACCTCCGTCTTTTCGGATACACAACGTGTTTCATGCCTCCCTCCTCAAACGTTGCAATTCCGGCTAAGGGTACTTAGGGAAAATCATGACTCCGCACTATCTGGCCATCCAGGCATCCTGGGTACCAAACACCTCATTTCCAGAAATTATTGGTGGCCTGGGTTGCCTAAAGACGTTAAGGCCTATGTCGCCGCTTGTGAGGTTTGTGCTAGGTCCAAGACTCCCAGGTCCCGACCAGCGGGCTTACTGCGTTCGTTGCCCATTCCCCAGAGACCTTGGACACATATCTCCATGGATTTTATCACCGATTTGCCTCCATCCCAAGGCAAGTCGGTGGTGTGGGTGGTGGTGGACCGCTTCAGTAAGATGTGCCACTTTGTGCCCCTCAAGAAACTACCCAACGCCAAAACGTTGGCTACCTTGTTTGTCAAACACATCCTGCGTTTCCATGGGGTCCCTGTAAATATTGTTTCGGACAGAGGGGTACAATTTGTTTCATTGTTTTGGAGAGCCTTCTGTATGAAGTTGGGGATTGATCTGTCCTTCTCCTCTGCCTTCCATCCTGAAACCAATGGCCAAACGGAGAGGACTAATCAATCTCTAGAACAATACTTAAGGTGTTTTGTCTCTGACTGTCAATTTGATTGGGTCTCTTTCATTCCCCTCGCCGAATTTTCCCTTAATAACCGGGTCAGTAACTCGTCAGGGGTCTCTCCTTTTTTTTGTAATTTTGGGTTTAATCCACGGTTCTCCTCCGTTTCACCTGGTAGTTCCAACAATCCCGAGGTAGAGGTCGTTCATCGGGAACTGTGCACAGTCTGGGCCCAGGTTCAGAAAAACCTAGAGGTGTCCCAGAGCGTACAAAAAACTCAGGCTGATAAAAAACGTTCTGATAACCCCCTGTTTATGGTCGGGGATCTGGTGTGGTTGTCGTCTAGGAACTTGCGTCTCAAGGTTCCGTCCAAGAAGTTTGCTCCCCGGTTTATTGGGCCGTATAAGGTCATTGAGGTCCTCAATCCTGTCTCCTTCCGGCTGGAGTTACCTCCGTCTTTTCGGATACACAACGTGTTTCATGCCTCCCTCCTCAAACGCTGCTCCCCTTCCTTGGCTCCCTCGAGGAGACCTCCTGTTCCCATCCTCACCCCTGAGGGGGTGGAATTCGAGGTGGCCAGGATTGTGGACAGCAAGATGGTCCAAGTCTCCCTCCAGTACCTGGTCCATTGGAGAGGATACGGGCCCAAGGAGAGGACTTGGGTACCCGCCCGGGATGTTCACGCTGGGGTATTGGTCAGGAGGTTCCACCTGCGTTTCCCCAGTAAGCCAGGTCCACTTAGAAAGTGTCCGGTGGCCCCTCATAAAAGGGGGGGTACTGTAAAGGATCTGCCAGGCACAGCTTCGGGGTTAACTCCCAGAACTAATCAGTCAGCACCTGAGAATACATCCCTGAGACTGACTACTGCTTCCACCATTCAGGCTGGCAGGCTTAGGAGTGGGAGAGCCTATCGTAACCTGGCCAGACTCAGCTAGCTCCCGCCCTCGGTCTATTTAAGCCTGCACTTCCTGTCCCTCGGTGCTTGTGATTCTTTCCTTGTGGTTTCCTGGCCCAGCTACAGCTCCTTCTATTTTTGATCCTGCTCCATACAGACCCTGGCTTACCGACTACTCTTCTGCTTTTCGTTTTGTACCTCGCACACTCCTGGCTTGACTCGGCTCGTTCACCACTCTGGTTGCTCACGGTGTTGCCGTGGGCAACGGCCCCTTTTCCTTGCTTGTGTTCCTTTGTATGTTTGTCGTGTTTGTCGTGCACTTACTGAGCGCAGGGACCGCCGCCCAGTTGTACCCCGTCGCCTAGGGCGGGTCGTTGCAAGTAGGCAGGGACAGAGTGGCGGGTAGATTAGGGCTCACTTGTCCGTCTCCCTACCCCCTGCCATTACAGGATGTCTCTAGATCACGGGGTTTAGCACTAATATTTCCTGCGGAATTTCATGAAGAAGGATAAACGGCTTGCTCTTCGAGTCTTATACCCCACAACGTATCTATAAGATCCATCTTTCGACTACTTAAAGAGATAGAGCCTCAATTTCACCAGGGAAAACATCTTCCTCTTAAAGGAGTTAGGTGACATCTTCGCCTTCTCCATGCTCTACTAAATATCTTTAATAACCCACTGCAATGGATTGACCATAACCACTTATCGTACACTACTTAAGATGCTTTCATAAGCCCATACTTGTTACTAATCGGCACAGCGACCATACCCAGCTGACAACTTGACAATGGTCAAAATTGGCCAACAAAAAACGAGAGAGACAAATTCAACGACTAGAGATAGTAATCTTGACAATTACCTTAAGAAAAGCCTAACAGAACCTCATAAAAGCTTGATAGAAACAGTGCACTCTGAAAAACAGAGTTCATCGACAACTATGGACACCCTTTTTAAGGCAGATGACAGTGACGATGACAGTCATCTACCTCCCAATGAGCTGCCTATCTCGAGATCATTTATCAATAGAGTGCTCACAAAAGCATTGAGCCGATAGTAAACAACTTACAAGAGATCAAACAAGAAGTTTGTCAAATCGGACACAGAGCGAAGAAACTGGAAACTTCCCAAGCACAAATCATTTCATACACCGAAGCCTCAACTTCAGCCTTTGGCAAATGCCAGGGGCAACGAAATAAAATAATAGACTCGTTGGACGATCAAGACAATAGGGGAAGGCAAAACAATTTAAGAATCAAAGGCATTCCGGAATCAGTAGGGCAAGATTTACTTCATTCATCTCTCAATCAACTCTTTTTCCAAATTTTGGGAAACAAATAGACTGGGAACATAATGATTGAAAGAACTCACAGACCTAAAACCGAAACCCAAGCCCCAAGAACCACCCAGAGACATTATATGTTGTCTCCTCAGCTCCAAAACCAGGGAAACTGACCCGATCCTATGGGACGGTGCTAACATACAAGTTTTCTAAGATCTAGCCAACATCACCGTCTCTAAATGGAGGATGCTAAAATCTCTTACAGACATTCTCAGATACAGGAACATTCCATACCGATGGCTTTTTCCCTTTGGATTAGGCTTTTCGATAGAGGGTAAATGCTTGATTCTGCGCAAACATGATGATATCCCGGAAGCCCCAGAAACTTTCAATTTAACGGACCTTTCCATCCCGGATTAGATGGTTGTTCAAGATTTCTCCTATATTCTCTGCCCCAAAGAAACACTGCACCAGCACTGCTCCACTCCAGCAGCTTTCCACTCACAACACAGAATTAACTCATTAAACCATGCAGCTTTTTTTTTTTTCTGGTGATGCACACCAATTAAATAAAAGGCCCACAATAATTGAATAGAAAGATAAATATAAGCAGCACTCACCAACTACAGGTAGGATTCCGGTGTCTATACGGAAACATTCAACTAAATTTCCACAATTTTCATTATGTCCACCTATTAACCTATTTGTCAAATTGGTATCACAAGAATTAGAACAGATACCTACTTCAATTAGATATGATAATTTATCTACTATTGAACGTGACAGTTTAAGGAAATTTAAATCTCTAAAAGATATTGTATACAAACTGGCGAATAAAGGCTGTAATATAGTAGTCTGGCCAAGAGATATGTACGAAAAAGAAGCATACAGGCATCTGAGGAATACCACCTGTTATAAGAAGCTGTCTTCTTTCAGATTACTACTCCTGACTATCTTAAAGGATGCGTTGGATTGAGGCATCATCTACTCTGATTTATGTGAATGCTTTGCCATACAAGAACCAACAATAGCAACACTATATTTACTGCCAAAAATCCATAAGAATTTGAAGTTACCACCTCTCCTATCATCTCTGGGAGAGGGAATTTATGTAATAACATCTGTAAGTACATAGATTCAGTTCTGAAGCCTTTAGTGGAAACACTTCCCTCATATTTAAGGGACTCGGCTGATTTGATCCAGAAATTGGAGGATGTTCATGAGGAACCTGATATGTTTCTGGCCACCTGTGATGTTGAATCTTTGTACACTAACATCAGACACAAGGATGGCCTGCGAGCAGTATCATATTTTCTGCGGATGACGGATATGGATCCTCCTGTGATCTCATTTATCGTCACCCTATTGGAATTTGTACTTACGCACAATTTTTTCACCTTTGATTATTCCTTTTTCCTACATCTCCAAGGCACGGCTATGGGGGTGGCGTGTACACCAATCTTGGGGCTGTGGGAGAGGGATTTATTTCTGTCTGTTCGTATGTCATCAATGAATAAGGTTGTCCTTTGGACCCGATTTATTGATGACATTTTCATTATTTGGCAGGGGACTAAAAATGAATTTTCCTCTTTTATGACAGAATTAAACTATAATGAGTCGAACATCCAACTAACATGGAAGACTAATGAACAGACAATCGATTTCCTAGATGTCCTTATCGAACGAGACTCCAATGGATATTTGCAGATAGATGTGCACAGAGAGGAAACCTCAGTAAACTCATATCTGCATGCCTCATCCGCACATCCGAAACACATGATTTGGGCCATTCCAACAGGCCAATTTCTCAGAATGAAGAGACTCTGTTCCTCGGATGAAGATTTTGAGAAACAATCCTCTATTTTAAAAGAGCGGTTTATAGATAGGGGCTATAGTAAAAAATGCATCTCGAAAGCGTATTACAGAGTCTGTAGAACTAGAAGATTAGAACTACTCCAACCAGCAACCAGGAGGTCTCTGCCTACACTAATCAGGTATGTATCTACCTATCATGATAGATGGGGGGAAATTAATCAATGTCTATCTAAATACTGGTCAATATTACGCCTGGATCCGATTCTATCAGAAGTTCTACCATGTAGACCAGCTGTAGCCTCTAGAAGGGTGAAAAATATTTGTGATGAACTAGTCCATAGTTGTCACAAACCACAGCGATTTAAACCAATCTTGGGTGCAGGTAAGCCACGATGGGGCTGCCGACCATGTGGTCGGTGTATTGCCTGCCCAAATATTGTTACCAGTGAGGATTTTCTTGATTCAGCAGGGTCCACAAGATACAAGATTACATGGCCCATCACATGTAATACGAAAGGTGTAATCTATTACGCCCAGTGTCCTTGTTCTAAGATATATATCGGGTTGACTACAAGGGAATTCAAGATAAGGACAAGAGAGTATGTAAATGGGATTGAGGCAGCCAGGGGCACCCGACCAGAAATGGTGGAACATTTAAAAACCTTGCCCTGGCATTTCTTCCTGCATCATGGATGCGACTCAGGTCTTTTTCATGTCATGGGTATTGACCATGTCGAAACAGATTTGAGAGGTTGGTCCCTTATGAAGAAATTGTTGCGCTTAGAGACCCGCTGGATCTGAAAATTGAAAACGGTCCAACCAGTGGGTCCCAATGAAAATGTGGGTTTTGCGGCTTTCTTATAATGATGTCAGTATCTCCTATGTGTTGTTGTTTTTATGGTGTCTGCATATACGATTTTAATGTTCCTTATTTTTTACCTCTTAGTTTTGTTTCAGATTGTTCTGATGATCCATGAGTCTACCTGTGAGGTTTTCTGCGCAATCTATCTGAGATGCTGATCATGCACTTTTTTTCGATACTGTTTGTATCTTCACTCATGTTTGTATCATCTGGCATGCACGCCCGTATGTGGCATACGCACACCACAGTTAGATCTTTTTGTGCCTCTTTGTGTGCATTTATTGTATTCATTGTATGCATCCCCATTCCATTCAGTCATCCACTCATGTATCTTTGATCAACCACACAGTATGCACTACACACTTTATATTTGACACATTTTTAAATTTTTCTATTTCCACACATTTGTTATTCCTTGTCTCACTTGTTCATTTTGATATATTTTTTTTATCACTCACCATTTTGCATGTATCATATATTTTACACCCATTTTTACTTCCGGAATAATCCTCATTTTCCAGTTTTGCATCACATATGGTTTTCAAATTTTTTTTCCATATATATTATTGTATAATACTTATATTATTATTATTTTTCACTTTATTCACCACATCATGGTAGTTTCACAATATATTTCTATCTATAAATTGTTATATGCATATATTTGTTCATTGTTAAATGAGTGGTGGGCATGTGTGTACATGCGTGTGTATTCATTTATTTTTTTGTACTGTGTTTTATTTGTGCACATATATCCTTTGTTGCACGCATCTGTCTTTATATTGTAATTTTACCTTATGTATACATTATTTAAGGTTTTAACATCATGTGGCTTTTCTGCATAACATCTTCACATTATATGTTTTGTATTTAGGGAAAGGATAGGGTGAGAAATTTATTTTAACCGGTTAAGGACTAGGCTGTTTTACAGCTAAATGACCAGAGCAAATGTCAAAATTTTGCTATGCGCTTCTTTAGATGACTATAACTCTGCAAGTGAATAAAGTTCATCTTTGAATCTTACACTCTTTTTATAGTACAGATAGGGCTTTGTTTTAGTGGCATTTGTCAATATACATCATTTTAATTTTTTTCTCTACAGTGGGCAAAATTGGAAAAAAATGCAAGAATTTAGCAATTGCGTCAGTTTATGCTAGTATTTTTCACACATAGTATAGACCACGGACAAAATTCATCTCCTTTCACATTCTTCCACTTCTCCCGTGCATGGGGATACCAAATATGTGTGTTTTATTCACTGTGTGGGCATGTGCCAGGGCTTGGCATAAAAGGAGGCTTTTTGGCCTTTTCGATCCAGGAATTCTGCACTTCATTTTATAGCCGCGTACTGTTTTCTTGGGGGCGTAATGCTGCTGAAACATTAGAAACACCCCATAAATGACTTCATTCACACAAGTAGACCCCACAAGGTTTTCTTCAAGGGGTTTATCATATTTTTAGAAAGTCCAGTTTTCTTCTGAAAGTTTCTTGAATAAGGTGGAACAAAATAATTTTTTTTTAGCAAATGCGTCAGTTTATGGTAGCATTTTTTACACACAGTATAAACCACGGACAAAATTAATCTCCTTTCACATTCTTCTCCTGTGCATGGGGATACCAAATATGTGGGCCTTATTTATCACATAGAGATGTAGGAGGGCGGACGATAGAAGAAGCTTATTTCACAAATCACCTTTCTTCAAAGCTGGTTTTACAAAACTCAACAGAGTTTCTATAACACTTCCAAAATATCTGCTCTTGAAGCAGAGATCCCAAAATATTCATCTAGGGGTATAATGGGAATTTATTTTTTTGGGTTTCCTAAAATAAGAAATTGCAGGTTTATGCAAATGGAGCTATCCTACAGATGAACTTTAGAAAATATGTAAACATGACATCCACCCCCAACCCATTCCCTCCCTCACCCTTGGAGTAAAATCATTGGAAAAATAAAAATGTAATGTAGGGCAAATATATTTTCAACTAATTAACTGAAATCTAAAAATTCAGAACAGCGTGGTATTTTTTAAAACATGGGTCAATGCACAGGCCTGGTTGCGAGGGACATGAGGTAAAGAAATATCGGGAATCATTGCGGTGCCCGTCCTTTCTGCAGACGCGGCACTTTTTCTGGGGGTTTCTTCTAGTTTGTGTTGGGGGAATGCGAGCAATGAAATGTCTTTCAGTCAGTCGCGTGACATCCTCAGACTGGGGGCATTCTCTGGTGTCCTGAACGTCAAATATGAGGCCTTCAATAATTTTCTCCTGGAAATCCAGGTATGTGTCTCTGCCTCTGTTTTTTTTTATAGAGCACAAATGAGTTGTGGATTGCCACCTGTAACAAATAAATGGCCACTTTTTTGTACCAGGTTTTTGTTTCGCGTTTTACTAAATGGGGCTATAAAACCTGGTCACTTAAATCCACCCCCCCATGTACTTGTTATATTCGGACACGCTCACTGGTTTGTGCTTGTCCGATGCTGCTCTTTCTCTCACTGCCACTGTTCCTGCGGTATGTATTGTGCTTAGTACATACACATCTTTGCGATCCCTGTACTGACTGCCAGCAATTCTTCAGATGCATAAGCACAGGGGCCTGTACACTCATTATTATAATGAGGAACCTCATTATTGCCTCATAACGAGACCTGGGCATTACTGCAGAATACACTGGGGTGGCTTGGGCAGGTCTTGTTGACCAGTAAGACCTAATGGAGGGCTTTTTGACAATACCCATATTTAGACTAAGCCCCAAAACTTTTTTTAATTCTTGCAAATTGGTGGACATCCAATCTCTCGTATGGGTGGATGAAGGTTTCTGCCTTATATATATATACACTACCGTTCAAAAGTTAGGGGTCACCCAGACAATTTTGTGTTTTCCATGAAAACTCACACTTATATTTATCAAATGAGTTGCAAAATGACTAGAAAATATAGTCACAACATTGACAAGGTTGGAAATAATGATTTTTATTTGAAATAATAATTTTCTCCTTCAAACTTTGCTTTCGTCAAAGAATGCTCCATTTGCAGCAATTACAGCATTGTAGACCTTTGGCATTCTAGCTGTTAATTTGCTGAGGTAATCGGGAGAAATTTCACCCCATGCTTCCAGAAGCCCCTCCCACAAGTTGGATTGGCTTGATGGGCACTTCTTGCGTACCATACGGTCAAGCTGCTCCCACAACAGCTCTATGGGGTTGAGAACTGGTGACTGCGCTGGCCACTCCATTACAGATAGAATACCAGCTGCCTGCTACTTCCCTAAATAGTTCTTGCATAATTTGGAGGTGTGCTTTGGGTCATTGTCCTGTTGTAGGATGAAATTGGCTCCAATCAAGCGCTGTCCACAGGGTATGGCATGGTGTTGCAAAATGGAGTGATAGCCTTCCTTATTCAAAATCCCTTTTACCTTGTACAAATCTCCCATTTTACCAGCACCAAAGCAACCCCAGACCATCACATTACCTCCACCATGCTTGACAGATGGCGTCAGGCACTCTTCCAGCATCTTTTCAGTTGTTCTGCGTCCCACAAATGTTCTTCTGTGTGATACAAACACCTCAAACTTCGATTCGTCTGTCCATAATACTTTTTTCCAATCTTCCTCGGTCCAATGTCTATGTGCTTTTGCCCATATTAATCTTTTCCTTTTATTAGCCAGTCTGAGATATGGCTTTTTCTTTGCCACTCTGCCCTGAAGGCCAGCATCCCAGAGTCGCCTCTTCACTGTAGACGTTGACACTGGCATTTTGCGGGTACTATTTAATGAAGCTGCCAGTTGAGGACCTGTGAGGCGTCTATTTCTCAAACTAGAGACTCTAATGTACTTGTCTTGTTGCTCAGTTGTGCAGCGGGGCCTCCCACTTCTCTTTCTACTCTAGTTAGAGCCTGTTTGTGCTATCCTCTGAAGGGAGTAGTGCACACTGTTGTAGGAAATCTTCAGTTTCTTGGCAATTTCTCGCATGGAATAGCCTTAATTTCTAAGAACAAGAATAGACTGTCGAGTTTCACATGAAAACTTTCTTTTTCTAGCCATTTTGAGAGTTTAATCGAACCCACAAATGTAATGCTCCAGATTCTCAACTAGCTCAAAGGAAGGTCAGTTTTATAGCTCCCCTAAACAGCAAAACTGTTTACAGCGGTGCTAACATAATTGCACAAGGGTTTTCAAGTGTTTTCTAATCATCCATTAGCCTTCTAACACAGTTAGCAAACACAATGTACCATTCGAACACTGGAGTGATGGTTGCTGGAAATGGGCCTCTATACACCTATGTAGATATTGCATTAAAAACCAGATGTTTGCAGCTAGAATAGTCATTTAGCACATTAACAATGTATAGAGTGTATTTCTGATTAATTTAATGTTATCTTCATTGAAAAAAACTGTGCCTTTCTTTCAAAAATAAGGAAATTTCTAAGTGACCCTAAACTTTTGAACGGTAATGTGTATATATAGATATATATATATCTATATATATATATATATATATATATATATATAGATATATATATATATCTGCACTACCGCTAACAAAAAAATAAACCGCTGATATATATATCATATATATATATATATATATATATATATATATATATATATATATATATATATATGTGGATATATATATAATTATATATTCCCTACCTGCCTATTCTAATATAATAAAAAATAGAAAGGTAGATAGATAGAAAAAAATATAGATGGATAGATTGTATAGATAGATAGATAGATAGATATCTATGTATACAGAGAATGTATTATAGTGCAACACTGTATAATTTTTTTTCACAGTATTCTTTTGGCAGCAATTCTCTCAAGTCTCTTTTTCTCCTCACACTGAAACAATGTGTGAGTAGAAGAAAATAAGCAGGAGATTTGCTGCCAGAGATGTCAAAATAAAAACAAATGTTATCACTGCGATAGGTTTTCACAGCGATCACATGTTCAGTGACCATCAGATTGGTCTATGATACTCTGCCCAGTGCCCAGAGCTGTTAGTAACAGCGTGGGCACAGGGATATGTGCACGCAATTGCGTGCACATTATATTTACATAGAAATGCATGTTATCGCTGTGATTGGTTGTCACAGCGATCACTTGTTCAGGGACCAAAGGATTGGCCCCTGACTGTCTACCCAGGGCTTTTAGCAACAGCCAGGGCACAGGGCTGTGTGCACGCGATCGCACGTGCACACTCTTTGAAGAGCCGCCGTAATTAGTCTATACGGCGGACTTCAGAGGCCCTGACCGCTGGCCATAAAAACACAGCCACCGGTCGGGAACCTGTTAAAACCCTTTTAACATCTTTGTGCTTGTTCACACTGTGCATTTTTTTGTGTCTCTATGAACACGCATGCTATGATCCGGGATGCATATAGTGTGAATATGCTATGCTATGGGTAAGACTGTTATTTGGTATTCAGGATATGTTGTATTTTTTACCTCTGTTTTTTACCTTGTGTTTGGTGGGTGATGGCCTGACGTGCTACTAACACATGTCATCATATGTTTGTGAGCTTTGCCTGGGCTATCACACAAGTGACTCCCCTATCAGTATTTCAAGTAAAACTCATATACATTTTGTATATATACACGTCCATATCCTCGTTTCTTGCCATATATGTATTACATGCATACTCACATTTCAGACTTATTCTATCTCTTTTCCATCTTCACACACTGTGGTCGCTATCATCTCATCATCTCATAACTTTTTAATGTAATAGTTTTTATGTATTTGTACACAATAAAATATATACGTTTTATAGCAACTAGTGGTATATTTACTCCTTTTTAGGTTATTATTAAACTTCCCAAATGATCTAGAGATTCCACAATCTCTGAATTATTTTTAGAGCCGTAATGTTGCTCTGTTAAACTAGGCATCACGAGGCTTGGTATAAATAAGAAGCATTGACCAACACATTTTCCGTAGAGAGTTAATTTACACTAAATTTGAAATGTGTTTAACCCCTTCCCGCCCAATCACGTACAGTAACGTGAATAAAACTGGTGTCTTAACGCCTTTTCACGTTACTGTACGTGAAGGAGATGAAGCTAGCTCAGGAGCTGAGCCCGCACCATCACCGCCGGGTGACAGCTGTATGTTACAGCTGGCACCCTGAGGTATCAGCCAGGACCAGATCTAGCATCCGATTCGGTCGATTAACCCTTCAGATGCTGTGTTCAATAGAGATCGCAGCATGTGAGGAGTTCTTAGCCACCGGCACCCCAGCAACGTGATCGCTGGGTTGCCGGTTGCTGCAAAGCCGATCGGAGGCCTAATACTTACCCCACGGTCTGCCTCCTATGCCCCGCTCGGCGGCGGTGCCTAAAAGGCTTCCGGTACCATCGGCAAGATGGCGCCGGCTCAGAAGCTGAGCCGGCATCATCAGCAGTGTGTGTCCGCTGTATGTTACAGTGGACACCCCGATCTATCGGCAGGAACCGGAGCTAGCTCCCATTCCTGGCATTAACCCCTTCGATGCAGCAATCCATTGCGATCGTTGCATCCTAGAGGTTTGTAGCAAATCGGCAGCCTGCCATGCGATGGCAATGCTGGCGACTTCTACTATGGCAACAGGAGCCTTAACAATGGTCTCCTGTCTGCCATTACGGAAGCTGATTAGGCCCCACCCAGAGGCGGAGCTTGCTGTCAGTGAACAACTGACAGTTCCAATACATTGCACTACATAGATAATGCAATGTATTAGAACATCAAACAAACAGTTGGACCTTCAAGTCCCCTAGTGGGACTAAAGAAAAGTGTAAAAAAAAAGTGTAAAAAAAGCAAAAATAAAAGTTGGAAAACATACAATAAAAGTTTCAAGTAATAAAATAAAACACAATCTCCCCCATTTTCCCTTATGAAGTCATTTATTATTGAAAAAAAATAATAAACCATACATATTTGGTATCGCTGCGACCTAAACTATAAAAAGATAATGTTATTTATCCAGCGCAGTGAATACCGTAAAAAAAAACTAAAAAACACTGCCATAATTGCTGTTTTTTTGGTCACTTTGTCTTCCAAAAATTTAAATAAAAAGTGATCAAAAAGTCGCAAGTATCCAAAAATGGTGCCTATAAAATCTATAACTCGTCCCGCAAAAAAACAAGCCCTCATACAGCTCCATCGACGAAAAAATTAAAAAGTTATGGCTCTCACAACATGGCGATAGAAAAAATACATTCTCTTGCCAAAAGTATTTTTATTGTGCAAAAAGTTATAAAAAAGTTCTATAAATGAGGTATCGCCGGAATCGTACTGGCCCGCAGAATAAAGGTAACATGTAGTCTATAACGCATGGTGAACGCTGTATAAAAAAAACCCTAAAAAAACTATGCCAGAATTGCTGTTTTTTTGTCACCTTGCCTCCCAAAAAAAGGATAACAAGTGATCAAAAAGTCGCATGTACCCCAATATGGTACCAATAAAAACTACAGCTCCTCCCGCAAAAAAAACTGCCCTCATACTACTACGTCGATGAAAAAATAAAATAAGTTAAGGCTCCAATAAGTCAGGAAAGAAAAAAATCCAGTTGTGCAGCCCGAGGGGAACAATTCTTCTGTTTCAAAAGGCGATGTATCAAGGCACTAAAATTAGGGAACCAGGAAGGGGAGGGCCCAAACATATCTGCTGGAAGCGAGGGCGCCCATATTATACCAGGACAACACTTTCCCGGCAAAATTCCCCAAACTGCAAAGGTGCGGAGTGTGGACCAAAACGGGGATAAAGAAGGACATTTATCAGTGCGACACCTGCCTGTGCAGAAAGGATCGATCACAGCGTAACACACATTTATGGATTTTTTTATTTATTTTTTACCTTATTACTATACCACCTGACTATGCCCCTGATGTACTCTGCCCAGCTCACATATGCCCCACATTATAAACGGAAACACCAGTAAGACTCCAAACAAGACTATTACCGAGCAAATTCCACACTCCAAAAGCCAAATGGCGCTCCAACCCATCTGAGCCCTACAGTGTGCCCAAACAGCTGTTTACTTCCACATATATGGCATCGCTATACCCGGGAGAACCATTTTAACCATTTTTGGGTGTGTCCCCAGTGGCACAAGCTGGGCACGACATATTTGCCACTGAATTGCCATTTTCACTCTCCCACAAAGTTTTGAAATTTTTCACCAAATTTTTCTGTTTTTCACTAATGAATATTGAATTTATCGACCAAATTTTTCCACTATCATAAAGTACAATAAGTCACGAGAAAACAATCTCAGAATCGCTATGATAGGTAAAAGCATTCCCAAGTCATTAACACCAAAAGTGACACATGTCAGATTTGAAAAAATGGGTCTGGTCCTGAAGGTCAAAATGAGCTTGGTCCTCAATGGGTAAAGCTCAAGGAAAAACAAGACGTCTGAGGTCAAACACATACTACCCAACCCTCCCCTATCTGAATCAAACTAAAACTTTCACTCCGGCATACCCGATCTATTATCTTTATTTCACTGAACTGCCACATGTTAAAACATGCTTCTAAGCAAATAGGCTCACACAGATGAACTTGTTGGTTCAAGTGTTTGTTATAATACTTAAAACAATAAGTTCACTTTTAATTGCAATTAATACATATATACTAGGTCAATCTTGTGGAGACCTACTGATGTTTATCATCCTACCTACATATAGGTTTATTTTTTAGTTCAATGTTCTTGGTGTCCCCTCAAAGGGGTTATGTTAGTTCCCATCCTTCCACAAATATTTGAGAAATTAGGTGAAACTAGTTTATTGCATTCTTCAATGGTACCTCCTACTTTAAATAGTTCCTATGCAGGGGCCGAAATACCCCGTAAGCTTTATTTCACTATTACCTATCCATCATTACTCGAAACTATATAACCTTTACCTCATACAATTAGAGATGAGCGAACCGGGACAACCGAACCCGGTTTCAGTCCGAACTTCCGGAAAAGTTCGGTTCGCAGCGAATCCGAACTTCACCGGGTTCGGCCGAACCCGTTTTGACCGAACCCAGTCAAAAACATTATACAAATCGGCAGCCACTTATCTCTATCAATCACTGATAGAGAAAAGAGGCTGCTGATTAAAAATAAAATAAAAAGCATTTCATATGTACCCGGTCGTTGTCTTGGTGACGAGTCCCTCTTCTTCCTCCAGTCCGACCTTTTCTGACGCGGCAGCCTGTGATTGGCTGCAGAGGCCTCTGCAGCCTGTGATTGGCTGCAGAGGCCGCGGCAGCCTGTGATTGGCTGCAGCGCTCACATGGGCTGATCTTCATCAAGGAATGTCGGGCCGGATGTCGAGAGGGACGCGTCACCACGGAGAGGCAGGGACTCCTAGCATCGTACATAAATATGATGCTAGGAGCCCGGCTCCCTGCACTGTGTTCGGTCCGGTACTTGCGGCCGAAATACGTCCGTCAATTACGGACGTAATTAGTGTGTGTGCACATACCCTTACTGACGTCGCCTAGCAACGCTGCCGTAATGACGGGTGCACACATGTAGCCACCCGTCATTACGGGGCCTCATGCACACGAGTCGACCATAAAAACACCCGTTATCACGGGTCGTAATTACGACCCGAAATAGCGGGCCCATAGACTTCTGTTAGCCACGGGTACCTTCCCGTTTTCTCACGGGAAGGTGCCCGTGCCGTTAAAAAGATAGAACATGTTCTATTTTTTTATTTTACGGGCCGTGCTCGTAATTACGACTCGTAATTACGAACACGGCCGGCCACGGGCAGCCGGCCGCTTTTGCGAACCGTGCTGTCATTATAATTATAGCAGCACGGCGCGTAAATAGAAAAATAGAACGTTCTATTTTTTTAACGGCACGGGCACCTTCCCGTGAGAAAACGGAAAGGTACCCGTGGGTAACAGAAGTCTATGAGCCCGTTATTGCGGCTGCCCGTGCTCATCTCCTGAAATACTCTGTGCTGCCTTAAACTCTGTGGACAGGTCAGGATCCTGTTTCTTTTAAATGCTGCTAGGGAACCCGCTCGATCCACTATATAAGGCTACGCTACAGTGCAGCATTTAAAAGAAACAGGATCCTGACCTGTCCACAGAGTTTAAGGCAGCACAGAGTATTTCAGGAGATGAGCGTGCAGATTCAGTGCTGCTGTGAACTCTGCTCTTACCATTACGTAGCTCTCAGTCTGTTACCTCTCCTCCACTCCTGTCCTCAAGAACACCTTCACATGATTGGCAAGTCACCACGTAATGGTAAGAGCAGAGTTCACAGCAGCACAGAGTATTTCAGGAGATGAGCGTGCGGATCTTGTGCGTGGTGGTGACTTGCCAATCATGTGAACGTGTTATAGAGGACAGGAGTGGAGGAGATGTAACAGACTGAGCTACGTAATGGTAAGAGCAGAGTTCACAGCAGCACAGAGTATTTCAGGAGAGGAGCGTGCAGATTCAGTGCTGCTGTGAACTCTGCTCTTACCATTACGTAGCTCTCAGTCTGTTACCTCTCCTCCACTCCTGTCCTCAATAACACCTTCACATGATTGGCAAGTCACCACGTAATTGTAAGAGCAGAGTTCACAGCAGCACAGAGTATTTCAGGAGATGAGCGTGCGGATCTTGTGCGGGGTGGTGACTTGCCAATCATGTGAAGGTTTTCTTGAGGACAGGAGTGGAGGAGAGGTAACAGACTGAGAGCTACGTAATAGTAAGAGCAGAGTTCACAGCAGCACAGAATATTTCAGGAGAGGAGCGTGCAGATTCTGTGCTGCTGTAAACTCTGCTCTTACCATTACGTAGCTCAGTCTGTTACCTCTCCTCCACTCCTGTCCTCAATAACCTTCACATGATTGGCAAGTCACCACCCCGCACAAGATCCACACGCTCATCTCCTGAAATACTCTGTGCTGCTGTGAACTCTGCTCTTACCATTACGTGGTGACTTGCCAATCATGTGAAGGTGTTCTGGAGGACAGGAGTGGAGGAGAGGTAACAGACTGAGAGCTACGTAATGGTAAGAGCAGAGTTCACAGCAGCACTGAATCTGCACGCTCATCTCCTGAAATACTCTGTGCTGCCTTAAACTCTATGGACAGGTCAGGATCCTGTTTCTTTTAAATGCTGCACTGTAGCGCAGCCTTATATAGTGGATCGAGCGGGTTCCCCAGCAGCATTTAAAAGAAACCGTGTTTGTGTATATATGTGTGTTTGGGTATGTGTCTATGTGTGTTTGTGTATATGTGTGTGTGTGTGTTTGTGTATATATATGTGTGTGTTTGTGTATATATGGGTGTATTTGTGTATATGTTTGTGTGTAGATGTTTGTGTGTGTTTTTGTATATGTGTGTGTTTGTGTATATGTGTGTATATGGGGGTGTGTTTATGTGTGTGTGTGTTTGTGTGTATATATGGGTGTGTTTGTGTATATGTGTTTGTGTATATGTGTGTGTTTGGGTATGTGTGTTTTTGTTTGTATATGTGTTTGTGTATAACTGTGTGTGTTTGGATATGTGTGTTTTTGTTTGTATATGTGTGTGTTTGTCTGTTTATGTGTGTGTGTGTGTTTGTCTGTTTATGTGTGTGTGTATATCTTGTTGTGTTTGTGTATATATGTGTGTATGGTTGTTTGTTTGTGTGTGAGTGTATATATGTGTGTAGGAGTTGAAGTATTGGTATTGTTCACATTGATAACTGTTTTTTTTTATGTTGTTGCAGATTTTGATGTACCGATTGGACTACATCTTCGATTCGTTTGACTACTGCGTAGATCTACGTTTTTTCAAATTTTAATAAAATGGCTAACGAGGGTTTTGTTGGGGATTTCTTATTTCAATAAAAAAGAATTGTCTTTGTGTTTTTTTTTAAACTTTATTAGTGCCTAGATAATGGCAGTTGGCTGATTGACAGCATCCATTATTAAGGCGGTACTTAGTGTTAGCCGGTGCATAGGCTAGCACTAACCACCCATTATTACCCCGGTACCCACCACCACCAGGGGTGCCGGGAAGACCTTGGTACGATCCAGTACCCGACCATCTGTTGTGATGGTCGGGTACTGGGGCGGCCGTAGGCTGGTATTATGAGGCTGGGAAGGGCCAAAATCAGTGGACCTTCCCACCCTTGTAATGCTAGGCTGCTGCTGCTGTGTTGTATCGGGCTGGTTATAAAAATGGGGGGGACCCCCACGTCGTTTTTTTTTTGAATTTAACAAATTTAGCAATAGACGGGTCCCCCACATTTTTAATAACCAGCCATATACAAGGCCGCAGCAGTCTGGCATTACATGGGTGGGAAGGGCCACTGGTTTTGTCCATTCCCAGGCTAATAACACTGTGTTGTATGTGGCTGGTTATGATAAATTGGGTGGAACCCCATGTCTTTTTTAAAAAAAATATTAAAATAAATAAATAATTAAAAAAAATGACGTGGGCTCCCCCCCGCTTTTATAACCAGCCAGATACAACACAGCAGCAGCAGCAGCCTAGCATTACAAGGGTGGGAAGGTCCACTGTTTTAGGCCCTTCCCAGCCTCATAATACCAGCCTGCGGCCGCCCCAGAGCCCGACCATCACAACAGATGTTCGGGTACTGGATCGTACCTGGCTCTTCCCGGCACCCCTGGTGGTGGTGGGTACCGGGGTAATAATGGTGGTTAGTGTTAGCCTCTGCACCGGCTAACACTAAGCCTCGCCTTAGTAATGGATGTTGTCACTCAGACAGCGGCCATTACTAAAGTGGTAGTAATAAAATTTGAAAAGAAAAAGACAAAGATATAGATAAAATATTTTATTGAAATAAAGCATCCCCAACACAACCCTCAACCATTTTATTGTAGAAAAAAAAACGTCATCTAAGTAGTCCTCGAAACCGACGTAGTCCAAACACCAAACCTGTAAAAAAAAAAAAAAAAAAATGAAATAAAACATGTCGTAGGCTTAGATTCAGTTTAATGTGTGATACTGACTGTTATACCATGTATAGAAGCCTGCCGTGAAGTTGACTTAGATACAGGGCGCCAGCAGACAGTATCATACATGGCCATACAGACATATATACAAACAAACATACATGCAAACATACATACATACATACTTACAATCATACATACAAGCATACATACAAGCATACATACAAGCATGCACATATATACATGCAAATATACATACATGCAAACATACACACATATATACATGCAAACTATCATACATACATGCATACACACACACATGAAAACATACATACAAACAAACATGCAAAGATACATACATACATATATACAAGCATGCACATATATATAAACATACATGCAAAAATAAAAACATGCAAACATACATACATGCACATATATACATACATACATACATGACAACATACATACAAACATGCATGACAACATACATACATGCAAACATACATACATACATACATACAAACATACATACACACATGCAAACATACACACATGCAAACATATATACATGCAAATATACATACAAACATGCACATGTATACATACATGCCAACATACATGCAAACATACATACATGCAAACATACACACATGCAAACATACATGCAAATATATACATGCAAATATACATACACACATGCACATATATACATACATGACAACATACATACATGCCAACATACATACATACATAAATGCAAACATACATACATACATACATATATATACACACGTGCAAATATACATACAAACATGCATACATACATTCATGCAAACACACATACATGCAAACATACATACATACAAATATACATACACACATGCACATATATACATACATACATGACAACATACATGCAAAAATACATACATGCAAACATACACACATGCAAACATACATG
The DNA here is from genome assembly GCF_050947455.1 of Rhinoderma darwinii. Lineage (NCBI taxonomy): Eukaryota > Metazoa > Chordata > Amphibia > Anura > Rhinodermatidae > Rhinoderma > Rhinoderma darwinii. The sequence continues at coordinate 388,671,176 of NC_134688.1, read as the reverse complement.
CAAATATATACATATGCCAACATACATGCACATATATACATACATGACAACATACATACATACATGACAACATACATACATGCCAACATACATACATACATAAATGCAAACATACATACATACATACATACATATATATACACACATGCAAATATACATACAAACATGCATACATACATTCATGCAAACACACATACATGCAAACATACATACATACAAATATACATACACACATGCACATATATACATACATACATGACAACATACATGCAAAAATACATGCATGCAAACATACACACATGCAAACATACATGCAAATATATACATGCAAATATACATACAAACATGCACATATATACATACATGACAACATACATGCAAACATACATGCACATATATACATACATACATGACAACATACATACATACATACATACATACATGCCAACATACATACATGCCAAAAATAAATAAATAATACGTTCATACTTACTTTCCTCCTGTCCGGCCTCCAGCGATGACGTTTCATCCATGTCGCCTCTGCAGCCAATCACAGGCTGAAGCGTCACAGGGATGAAGCGTCATCCTGACGTGCGTGACCGCCACTACAGCCTGTGATTGGCTGCAGCGGCGAAAGGGATGAAACGTCATCGCTGGAGGCCGGACAGGAGGAAAGTAAGTACGAACGTATAATTTTTATTTTTTTATTACATTTAAATTGTATTTTCCGCGCGCCGAGCATGTACTGTCAAGGTTGCTGAAAGAGTTAGTGCAGCCCATTAACTCTATCAGCACCCTGGACAGTAGCATCCTCGGCGCACGTAAGTGACAGGTTCGGTCCGAACTAGTTCGGTCCGAACCGAACTTTTTTGTGAAATTCGGCGAACTAGCCGAACCGAACTTTTGATAAGTTCGCTCATCTCTACATACAATGTTAAAAACTTCAACGACCCTAGGAAACGTAGCCAGGTCCTAATCCTCCACAAAAGGATGCAAAGTAACATCCTCCTGTTACAAGAAATTCACTTTAAATCACACCAATGAAACAAAAATAAATCACACCACCCACTCTCCCTATCCCGCTCCCATCACAAAACATGGTAACATAGCACACATTATTATTATTTTAGGTTCGATAGTGAATACTACTTGCAATTACAAGACACTTTGATGGGCTCTTCTGCTGCTCCAGGATATGCTAACATCTTTATGGACTCTTTGGAAACCTCATTGTACACAATAGCCCCTTCAGCGAATGCATCAAATTATGGATAAGATATGTGGATGATGTTTTCCTATTATGGGAAGGTAGTAAAGAAAACTTAGATAAATTTATGTCATGCATTAATAATTGCCATAATCTGATACAATTTTCTATTGAATATAATCTTGAAAGTATACACTACCTTGACGTTAAAATTAACAAAACAACAAACAATTGTTTGATGACAACTTTGTTTTACAAACCAACAGGCAGGAATAACCTATTAAGAAGAGATAGTTCTCATGCCCCCCAAACATTTAAAGGTATACCAAAAGGCCAATTCATCAGGGCCAGACGTATCTGTAGTGAAGACACAGAATATCGAAAACATAAAACTATAATTACTGATAAATTTGTTGAGAGAGGCTATTGTAGAAATGAGCTAGAGAAAATAGGATCAGAAATTGAAGAATATAAAATAGAAGATTTACGGAAAAGGAAAGATGTTACTAAAAAAGAGGAAAAGAAACACTGCTTTATTTCCACTTATGATAGTCATTCCAAACTTATTAAAATAACTACCAACAAATATTGGGAAATGTTAAAATATGAACCCAAGTATGGAAAATTATTTGTTGAAAAAACTCAATTTATATATCGTAAGGGTAAATTTATTTCAAATCAACTTATAAAAGCAGATATTAAAGAAAAAGCTATATCCAAACAAGCATTTCTTAATACACCGAAAAATGGCACATTTCCATGCCTTTCCTGTCAAAACTGTAGTTCAATTAGTAAAGGCAACTCTATTTGCCATCCAATCAAAGGCCATTCAATTAAGATTAAAAGGTATTTGAATTGTAACTCTAAAAATGTCATTTATCTTCTAAAATGTCCCTGTGGCAAAGTATACATAGGTCAGACCATGCGACTTATAAAAATATGCTTAAACGAACATCGTTCAGAAATTAAAACTTTTGGAGAAAAAAATAAAGATCAAACCACCTCCACTACAATAGTAAAAAGAAAACATGGAGAAACAACACTTGCAAAACATTTCTTTGAGGCAAAACATAAGGTCTATGACCTAAAATGGTAAATTTTAGAGGAAATAACAGGCAACGATAATGAATCTAAAAGGAGAAATCTCCTGCAAAGAGAAGTATTGGATACATACTATGAAAACCATTAATTCAATAGGCATGAATGAAACATGCAATTTTGGAGCATATCTTTAATTATCTCTCTTTTATTTATAATATAAAGTCTTATAACAAAACATTATAATATTATGTGCCATATATTTCCTCCGGACTATTGCATAGTCTTTAAATGAAGTAAAAATAGTTCTTGTTATAATGTTATTATATAAGCTAGAAATTATCAATATATTGAATAACTTAAAGGTGAAACAATAATAGGTGAAATAATACTATATACTTCGACATCATTCTGTATTTATATTCTATATACTGACTATTTAACTAATGGATTTATAGCTATATCTTTTTAAAGAAAGGATATTTTTCCTGCTTTAAAAAAGAAATATAAAACGTAATTTTTCATTAATGAAATGTAACAAGTACTATGAAAGAGTTTTTTCTTTCAAACAATCAATTTATTAAATATTCATTGCGAAACTCAATGCTTGTTTTTAATTACATATATATATTTTTAAATATGCACTCTTTTGTAAAAAGTTGGTTATTACACTTACCTTAGTCGATCACTATTTAAATGAGCACTGAACGTCTGACAGGTATGTTTGAGCATGGGGGCAGTCCCCCGAAACTTCGCACAGGTGTTGTCAGACGCCAACCCTCCACACGTGTTGTCTCTGCTATCGGCGAAAGCCCTGGATCTAACTGGGAAGACTAAGACAGAATTCTAACTAGGACACTTCCAGGACTCTAAGCTTCTAAAAGAGTTAAAAAAGCTTTTTAAACATTTGGCAATTGTTACGCCTTTGTTTTCTGTCAACTGACATGGAAAAATATGTAATACAGTTTTCTAAATTTTGACACTTTTGTCTGAATTGGTGCTTATTTTGTATACGCTATATCTGAGAGATTGAAAGCACCTCATTTTGCACTACCACACACATAGGTTTGTCTACTAAAGGTCAGAAACCTCATACTTGAACCATAGCACATATCCCACATCTGCATCTAAAGGTGTAAGCATAGCAATCCATGAGAATACCCCCTTGTCTATGAAACTTCATATCTTGATACGGAAGGAAGAGCCATATTTATAAAAGGGACCATAGCGAATATCAAAGCTTTGATAGCAAATGTCTGCCCTTCCAACCAGCATCAAGTTTCTTGGTGAATTGACATGCTGGAAAAATGTAGAAGTTTTGCTGAGGGGATGGTGATAGATGTGGGAGATTTAAATTTAGCTCAGGATCTGCTAACAGATACCTCTACACACAAATCTGCCATTCCATAATGGGCTTTGAGAAGGACTCTGAGAAGACTTAAAACCTGCTTGACCACACTGGACTTGCTTGATGTTTGGCGCATACATCACCCTAATACCAGAGACTACACTTTTTTTTCTCTCAAATTCATAATTACCACCATAGGATCGACTATATATTACTTTAGATATTTAACTAGTGCAAGCACTACAGACATTGGGTTCATAACGCTATCTGATCACACCCCAATTTCACTCTCCATGTCCTTTTCCAACTTATCTCCAAGAGAATAGACTTGGAGACTCAGCGAAACCTTACTAGATAACCCCCAGCATTCTGAAGCTTTGCGGTCCTCTCTGGCAGACTTCTTTGAAGGAAATAACACCCCAGATATGCCCACTCCCATAATTTGGGAGGCACATAAGGCATTTATAAGGGGAGTACTAATTGCCCTAGGCTCTAGACTCAAAAGACAAAGGTCTAAGGAACTGAATTCTCTTTTATCTCAGATATCTACATTAGAGAAGATTGGAAAACGATCAAGCGCGATATCTATCCAAGATGATCTTGCTAAACTGAGGGGGGCAAATAAAAGCTATTTTAAACATTTCATCAGCAAAATTGTATCAAAAGGGAGTCTTTAAGTTTTATGCTCATGGAGATCGGGTTTCCAAGGTCATGTCTGCCCTATGAAAACAGAGGAGGGAAAAATACCTTATTCCTATTATTGAAACACACTCTGGCACTTCAGTGACAAATACTGAAAGTATTACAAAATAATCCATTAGTTATTATTCCTCACTATAACCAAACAGAGCACCCTCAAGCGGTAGAACATGCAAATTCCTTTTTTAACTCCATTGCTCTGCCTGCTTTATCTGAGGAGGATAAGCAATTACTGACTAGACCTATAACACAGCAGGAATTATTCCAGACTCTCGCCTCAATACCTAACGGCAATTTCCCTGGACCAGATGGTCTACCCTGCGAGATATTATAAACAGTTCAACACCACTCACCTCCCACACTTCCTACAAGTATGTAATGATCTCCTCAAAGGCTCCCGTCTCACTCAACAATCCTTAAAAGCTTAACTTACTATAGTTCCAAAAGAAGGAAAAGACCCTTCACATTGTGGAAACTACCGTTCAATCTCACTCTTAAACACTGATATCAAATGGTGGGCAAAGATCCTGGCAAATATAATTAAACCCTTGCTTTCCAAATTAATCTCACCTGAGTAGTTGGGCTTTGTCCCATCAAGAGAAGGTAGACCCAATACAACTAGACTAATTAATCTGATTAATCATGCTTCCTTTAAACACATACCACTGGTATTACTAGGTACCGACACTGAGAAAGCATTCGACAGAGTCAGATGGTCATACATACATTCTACCCTCGGTAGGTATGGATTTCCTGAATCATTTAATAACACAGGCTTCTCCCTATATACGACTCCCACAGCAAGACTGAGATTAAACGGTACATTATCCCCTACTTTCCACATTACGAATAGTACTCCCCAAGCCTGCCCTGTACTCCCAAACTTATTTATTCTAACAATGGAGACACTCTTTCAGAAAATAAGGCAAATGGAAACTATTTGAGGTCTACAGTTTAGAACCCACAACCATAAAACAACTGCATTTGCAGACGATGTTCTTCTAATTATTACAAACCCCAAGCAAGCCTTTCCGAACATCTTACAGGTTTTTGACACCTTTGGTTGGGTTTCCAATTTTAAGATTAATTATACTAAGTCTGAGGCCATTTAAATCTCAGACACAACTGGAGAAGTTGAAGGCCTTAAGAGGCTTGTTCCATTTCATTGGCCTGGAACACAAATTAAATATCTAGGCATACAACTCACCAAAGATTTATAGAATCCATTTTTGGCAAATTATTCTCCCCTAATACGTAAAATACAAAACCAACTGAAGTCCCTCAAAGTGCCTTTCCTGTCATGGGTAGGTCGGAAAATCTTTTTTCAAAACCTAAATCCTTCCCCAATTGCTGTATGTCCCCCGAGCAGCACCAATTTTTCTACCTATGACCTTTTTCAACTTTGTTAGAAACATCTTCTCAAAGTTCCTATGGAATGGCAGGTCACCAAGACTTTCCTATAAAATGCTTATCCAAAAGGATGCATTTGGCGGCATTTAACTCCCTGCCCTACTACAAATAACACACGTAGAAAATTCCTTCAAGATGCTGTCAAGATAGTACAGAACTCCAGCCTTTCTGCATAAAATTAATCCTACTATATCTGATAGATGCTTGCGATGTGAGAAACACAAGGGTACTATTTCTCACTTATGGTGGTACTGCCCTCGAATATAGCCTTTCTGAAATTTAATAGAGACACTATGTTCTCAAATCACCAACCAACATGTGACCCTCACCCTCTCATTGATACTTCTTTGGCTCCCTTCTGACAACTACCATCCTAAGCGACACAACATACTTACACAACTTATTACGGCAGCTAAGTTACTCATCCCATTAAAATGGAAATCTAAAGAACCCCCCACAGTACAAACTTGGATAGAAAAATTAAATGTAGGATAGAAGAACTTCTGAGCTGGGAATTGCGCAGACACCACAAATTCTCTAAACTCTGGCTTCCTTGACTTACCTTTAGGAAACAACTCCCTTCCACAACCCACCAACCCCACCTCCTCCCTATCAGATGATTAGCTATTAGTCACTAAATTACATTTATGATGTACAAAGGTTTCACACTTTAGAAAGCTCTATAATTTTACATTGTCTCAGGTCCAAATACTTTATGACTATTTTAAAATTGGGAACATGTAAATAGTTCACTGTTAGTATTGTATTTACAACAAAGCCACAGATGCAATAGTTCTCTTTGGAAATAAGTTCCATGACTAGGCCTGCCTGCCTCTTCTTGATATAATTTTGTTTCTTGCATTATGTATGTGTAATATGTATCTGTTTTATAACTATGTCTTTCTTACATTTCAAATTAATAAAAAAGAGATTTGCAAGAAAATCCACAGTGTATTACAGTAGCAGCAAAGTGGATGAGATTTGAATAAAGCTTATTCACACGCTGCTGAAAAAATCTGCTGAAAAATGTGCATTAATTGACCTGCGATGCAGATCTGATTTTTTTCGGTGGAATTGTGCACTTTTGCAGTGGTTTTCCTCATTGAATTTATTGGGGAGGTAAAAGCAGAAACAAATACCAAATATTGTGATTTTGATGGCCGGAAAAGCTGCAAACCTGCCACAAAAATCGTGAATCTGTTTAAGTTTAATAAAATAATCCATACTTCCTTCTCTGGTGTTGCCATAATGATTGCTCCTTGTACCCCTGTCTTTTCGCTGCTGGCCGCCTGGGAAGATATTTCATCCCATGTGACTGCGGTCACATGGGCTGCCGCGTCATCACAGGAGGCCAGGCTGCAGAGAGACTAGAGGTGGGGAGCAAGGATGCAACACTTTGGCAATGCCAGTGAAGTTAGTTTTGCTTTCTTTTTCTGCTCCACTTTCTACAGCGGCAATTCCAGACACAATCTGTACCCCAATTTGCTGCAATCTTCCGGCCCAAATTCCCTGCGGGTTCTCGGTTAGTTACACTGCGTACTATTCCACAGCATATCTGACCTGTGTAAACCTTTTTAATACTGTTTCAACCCAGTGCTGGATCCTCAGCTAGACTGCTCCTGACTGCTGTCTAATGTCCAGCATGCTGCTTTTAGTAAGTGTTAGGCAGTATATAACTCCAGTGCCGAATTCTCATCTAAACTGCTCCTTACAGCTGTATAATCTTGTTTGTATGCTGTGCATATGAGTATGATGAGCTAGGTTTTCACGTTGTGGTCAAAATGTGTCAAATTTCCCCAAAAAATGCATTTCCCCCAAAAACTTGAAAATCCAACATTAACATGTCTCCTGCATCCTCGTTCCTTGCAATAGACTTCTATAAGCAGCTATAACCTGATCTCTCAGTGAAGCTTCTATAAGTAAATTTAAAAATAGTGAACAGTTAAGAAAACAATGGGGAGAGGAAAGGAGTCCGATAAGTAGAGTAAGAAGCATTTTGCTCTAAGAAGATATACTACAAATTTTTTTATATTCACTTGTACTAATGGTTTATGGAAAGCTGTTGTGTAATTGGAGGTACGCTTTAAGCACATTATTGCCTGTAAAAAAATATTTTATTATACACTAGTATAGTGGCTACAAAATCACCAACAAAGTCAACAATATACAACATTCATTATGTTATATCAGACATAAAGCAGGAAAGCGTTTTCTTATTTCCACACACCCTCTTGCACACTCTATTCATGCATTGGGGCTTTTACTTGGGCACTCCTTGGAATGAAATGAAAAAAAGTTAAAGTTATTGCTCTTGGATCACAATTCCAAAAATCAAAAAAATTGCTGTGTCCTCAAGGCCCAAAACAGCTGTGTTCTCAAGGGGTTAAAAACACAGTGGCTATCTGAGATTATTTTCAATTACCCTAAAAGTTTGTATAGCTATGTTAATATATGACTAGCCTGAAAAATATGCTGTGCTTATAAGGCAGAGTGTAGCGTCCATGGCCGCGTTTACCCACCTTCCGACGCCCGCAGCCATGGATCCGTGAGAGCTGATCACCATCTCCTTCCGAGGAGACGCCAGCGCTCACTTCCGCTCTGGTCTGCTGTGTCCCGTAGGGTGCGCGCGCACGCTCGTGCCCGGCCTTAAAGCTCTGTTCGGAGCTCTTCACTTAGAACAGATTACCTTCCTGGTACTACCTAAGGCTATCAATCCTATCCTGCTGGGTCTGCCATGGCTCCGCCTACACGCTCCAGTTCTTGACTGGAGTTCCGGAGAAGTTCACCCAGGAGACCGTCATCATCATCAACTGCCACGATTTCCTGCTCTATAAGAAGGCCCCAGGCCTTCTGATCCTTGCCTGAGCATTGTTAGTTTTCCCAGTCTGTCTTGCAAATGGTCTCTTAGTGTTTCCCATTCCAGTTGTTACCCGTGCCTTGTTCCCTGTTCCTGTTTCCTGTGCTGTGCCTTTAGTATCAAGTCATGCCACGTCCTGTGTCATCTGCCACATCCGGAGGAATCCGCAAAGTCCTATGTCATCTGCCACGTCCGGAGGAATCTGCCACATCTGGCGCAACCTGTGGCAACCATCTCCATCAGTGCCAAAGCTGCAGTCACCGTCTGGACTATCCAGGTACCCTTGTGGGGGACATTGTATTGCTGGGGTTTCCTGAGGTTTGGCCAGCTGCCCCCCCCCCGCTACGGCGGTCCGGCCTAGTGCGTCCACTAACGCGACTTCGTGACGCAGTGTGCTATGTGTGTTTCGGCTGGGTGGCTGAAGTCTAGAAAAAGTAGACTGGGCTTCAGAGTTGCATCAGGCACAACTCATTTATTTACTGACATGTTCAACCTACATTTCTATCATACACTAGATTCATCCTATTAATAAATCTCTCAGTGGTTATTTAAAGGGTTTTTCCCATTAGGGACACTTATGACATATCCACAGGACATGAATGTCAGATAAATGTAGTGAATAGCAGTTCCGGAAGCAGCATAGAATGCTAGCTACTCTGTTTCCTTAACTACCATTTCGTTCTATGGGACTTACGGAAACAGCGTATCTCAGCAAGCTACGCTGTGTTCTTTTTTCATGGTCGGAAATCAAACACTTCAGCCACAACACAGAAAGGTAGAACAGGGTTTAGGGGGCCCCTTTCTAGAGATACAGTAGGTGCGGGTCCCAGAGGTGGGACCCACATCTATCTGACATTTATGACATATCCTGTGGATATCCAAAGAAGTAGTAGGACAACAGCACACGTCTTCAAATCATCAAAGTGGTTTTATTGTCAAGACATCCACAAACGACAAGCAACGTTTCGACCCATAGTGAGTGAAGGGTCTTTGTCAAGACGTGTGCTGTTGTCCTACAACTTCTTTGGATATACATCGTGCTGGAGTTGGTTTGCCTGGCTTGACAGCGTGCACCGCACCATACTCGGGACTAGTGCTGCTTCAAAAATCTCCTTTTTTCTGATATCCTGTGGATATGTCATAAATATTCTGATGGGAAACCTCTTTAATGCTTGTTGAAATATTTATGATACAGAATTGTGAATTTGGTGAGATTACGCGATGCGCTATTCATTGCTACTGTTTACATTATTTTAAGACCAATGAGTTTATCAAATATAAATAACTAAATTTTGGCATGGGTAGTTAAATAGGATGATTAACAAAGATTATTTCCTAGTCCTTGCCATCTGACATTTGACAGTTTAAGCCTGTATGTGTTCAAACTTTACTGCATATGCAGTTAGCAAACAGTATAAGCAGTACGCAAGCAGTATAAATTGAAAAAAACATTTATAGACATAAAAGTTTCAGAGAGGTAACGGCAGTCACACCTTATAAAAGGGTACATTCACATGCGGCAGATTTTGTTACAGAAATCAGTTCCATTTATCATTCAGATGAATGAAACTGATTTTCAGTTGGAGAAATTTTTGTTACAAAATCTGCCATGTGTGAATCCACCCTTAGCGTTTCTTGTAAAAGGGCTCTGGTATCACAGTATATAGAAGTATAGAAAGAAGAGTACGGTTTAGATGAATGGGTGTGATGGCATGACATAAGGAAGTGATGCCGTTTGCTCCGCCCCCACCGTTCCTTTCTCTGGGTGCTTGATAGTAACACTGCTGCTCGCTCTAAGTGACGGAGCGCTACGAGGGAAATGCCGGCGCGACTTTCACTGATTCTTGGCCTCTCCTGCACCCCTCCTGTCGCTTAGGGCCCCGGAGACAGAACACGCTATGTACGGCATTGCTGACGCCAGTGCTGTTTCGGAGACTGCCGCTGCCATTGATGTTTCAGAGACTGCCACTGCCACTGCCACTGATGCTTGTTATTAATGCTGACATCGCTGACGCACCTGCAGTTATTGTCGGATGCTGCTGGTTATAGCTTCTGGCCTCGTTTGTGCTCCTGATCTTTGACACCTCTTGATAATGTCTGGTCAAGTAAACCGGAGCCCTGCCTGATAGCGAATGATACCTCTGCTTTTATGGCCGTTGGCCCCTGAAGCTAAGTTCATCTTTATTTATCCGCCTTTTAGATTGATGTAAGAAGCTCTGGGGCGACTCTACTGATCGAGAACTTTGTGTTTTGGGGCCTATTTAACATTTTAAAATCTCTGTTTGCCATGTTGTTGGAGAGTCGCTGGGGATATAAGTCTGCTCTGTCTACTTTACCTGTTGAATCTCACACACGTGGACACACTTGCTGCCATGCATTTCTGTGCTAGCCACATCCTGCATTCTCTTCTGTAAATAATTGCATTCTAATCTGGTTAAGAGCTCGGGCTAGCAAAGTGTTGATATGGCTCCTAAACCTGCCAGTAGAAAATCATTGGGAGGCAGATCTCCAAAAGATAAATTCACTAAGTCTGACTCTCAGGTTAGAATGGACACATTTTGGAAATCCCCTCATTGTAAAACCTGACTTGCTCAGAAAAATCTTAATTTTGAGACCACACAGGAGCCCCCACGATGCAATGTGTCAGGTTTTAGATATGCGGCTTTGGAGGGTGAGCAGGGTGATCAGCCTAATGACATTCTTGGTGAGATCTTGGCGCAGGTCAAAAAAAGTAATTCTGCTTTGCTAGACTTAACGGCACAAGTTGATGTCGTTCGAAGAGATATCTCTTTAATTAGAGATGATTTAAATAAAATGTGTGACTGACTCAAATATGTGGAGGGAAAAATTGTACAGCTGGTCTAAGAATCAGGTGCCATTAAAAAGAATGTTGATAAAGTAAGAAAATAAAGAGTTTAAAAATAAGGTGGTCCGGTGGTTTGAGAGCTGTTAATCTTTTTTGGAAGGTCATGAAGGGGGTTGAGTAGGGGAGATTTGGGTGGGATATAGATCCAGGGGGGTTCTCTTAACTTCACACTCCCCTAGGTGGTCCTCCAGCACTTTTCTCCGTTCTGATGTTTCTTCTTTCTTTTCTAGTATTATATATGTCCACTAGAATAGTTGCGTGGAATGTAAGAGCGTTAGGGAAATGTATTAAGATATGTACAGTTTTTGTTATAATGAACAGACATCTTCCTGCAATTATTTGTTATACAGAGATGCATCTTACAGAGGAGAGCGTTGGATGGGCCAGAAGGAAGTGGGCGTAGAAAGAGTTCAATGCTGTGTTCTCATATGCCTGGGGGGTGAGTGTGTATCTCCATAGATGTGAAAATGTTGATATTTCAGACTGCAGGGTTTAAAGAGGCTCTGTCACCAGATTATAAGTGCCCCATATCCTACATAATCTGATGGGCGCAATAATGCAGATAACAAAAGTGGTTTTTATTTTGAAAAACGATCATTTTTGAGCAAGTTATTAGCAATTTTAGATTTATTTCTAATTAGTTTCTTAATGACCAACTGGGCGTGTTTTTACTTTTCACCAACTGGGCGTTGTACAGAGGAGTGCATGATGCTGACCAATCAGTGACCAATCAGCGTCATCCACTTCTCATTGTTCCAGCCCAGCTTCTTTCACGGCACAATCACACTGGAACAATGGGCTGGAACAATGAGAAGTGTATGACACTGATTGGTCACTGATTGGTCAGCCTCATATACTTCTCTTTACAACACCCACTTGGTCAAAAGTAAAAACACGCCTAGTTGTCTATTAAGAAACTAATTAGCAAAAATCTAAAATTGTTCATAACTTGCTCAAAAATGATCGTTTTTCAAAATAAAAACCACTGTTGTTATCTACATTACAGCGCCGATCAGATTATGTAGGAGATAGGGCATTTATAATCTGGTGACAGAGCCTCTTTAAGCAGAGGAAGCATATATATTCTTGTATGGTAAACTGGAGGAAAGGGTCTGCATTTTAGCATTTGTTTATGTCCCCCCTCTATTCTCCATTCTCCATCATCATCTTAAACCATTTACTGAAATTTATTGATCAAAAAAAATCTTGCCCTATTCTGATTATAGGTTATTTTAATAGCACTACCGATGAACGATTGGATAGGGTGAGAATTAATGGAAACGATCGAAACGGATGCGTAAAGGATAGGAGCTCTTCAGCTCTGTCCAAAATTTGTGCCGAAATTGATTTTTTGGATATTTGGAGAATGAAGTATGGGGATAAACCATTTTTTTTTTACTCTTGCTTTAGTCGTTCACATAAATTTATGTCTAGAATTAATCTGTATTGGCTTGCTGTATTTGATGCAGACATGCTTGATAATGTTCGCAGGGAAATCAAAATTTTCTGAAAGCTTAATCTTAACTCTACCAATATCTATTTAAAGCTTATTTGAGTGCTTTATTGATTAACCGGTTCAGGACCAGGCCATTTTGAGCCATCAGAACCAGACACCGTTTAGCCATTTTTAACACGCGTTAGTTAAATGATTATTACTATTTTATTTGTTTGGTAAAATAGTAAAAAAATATGCTTTTTTACATTTAATTTTTCTGGTAATAATACAGTTTTACCATAAAATAGACTTTTTATATGTGATCATCATTCCATTGATATATTACATGTCTATTTTAGGGTAAATGGTCAGGGCTAGTGTTACGACAATGATTAGCGGGAGGGAACTTTTTTTTGGGTGGGTTGTTTTGTTGCACTTTATTTTACTTTTATTTTCTTATTATCAGGGTCTGTCCCTCAAAGGTAAGAAAAGCCCTTTGGGGGACATTATTATAATTATTTTTTTCTTTTACACCTTATTTTTCCACTGTAACTGGGCCAGCAGCAGCCTGCCACTAACGTCATCCCGGCGATCATGTAATTGCTCGGGCAGCCATCTAAAACCCGCGCCGTATAAATCTACTATGGCATGGGTTTTAAGGACCTTGACCGCCGCACGTTTATATACAGTTGTCAGTTGGGAACCGGTTAAGGATATTAGTCATCTAAGAAAGTCATTCCGGGAGCAGGAAATCAAATAGCTGAATGAGGTCCTGTATGCAGATAGGGCTTTTTTGGCAGATCAATCTGAGACATACTGGGGTATATTGAATGGAAAACAGAAAGAGCAGGAGTCTTTCTTATTTAATAAAACTCAACACCAAATATTTTTTTGCTGGTCAACATTATTTATACTATACTTACTATATAGTGAGGCAGGTAAACCAGGTAAACTGCTCTCTCAAACTATTAATAATCAAAGATCATCGAATAATATTACATGTATTAAACGTTGGTCAGAAGAATTGGTCTGTGATAGGAAGGATATTAAGGGGGAGTTTCAGGAATATTTTTCACATTTGTATGGGTCCTACCCTGGGACAGACCTCACTGTCTTAACCAGATTCCATTCCCTACACCTCAGTAAGGAGGGAAGGGAGATGCTTGATGCCCCTATATTGATTGAGGATCTGAAAAAAGCATTGCGCTCCTTCTCGGGCAATTCTTCTCCTGGAGTGGAAGGATTGTCTTTTGAAATTTATTGAAAAAATTCTAGGACACCATTTTACCTCTGCTCTTAGAAGTATTAAGAATAGCAAAAGGGGAGGGGAAGCTGTCAAAATAAATGTTTGGAAGCTATTATAATTCTTATCCCAAAAAGGACCAATGTGATAGGGAGGCTTATAGGCCTATATCCCTCCTTAACACGGATGTAAAGTTATATGTGAAAATTTTGGCAAATAGCCTTAAAAAGAGTATAAATGTAATACATAAGAACCAAAATGGCTTTATCCCAGGAAGAAACAGGAGTAATAATATCCACAGATGGTTCAATAATATACAGTTGGGCCAGGGTGGTACCCGCTACACCCTGTCTTTAGACACTACTAAGGCATTTGACAGGGTGGAGTAGGGTTTTCTCTGGAGGGTAATGGCAACATTTTGGATTGGAAGTAATTTTTAGATATGGTGAAGGCGATGTATAGCTCCCCACTGCTATAGTCAGTGTAGGTGGGGATTTATCTCACCCTTTTGGGCTCTCTAGAGGATCATGGCAGGGTTGTCCCCTATCTCTGCTTCTATTTGCCATACTTATTGAACCTTTGGCAATTCAAATAAGAGAGGATATATCCAGATCTGGATTTGGTTGTGGATTGGTGAGAGATAACATTATTTTGTATGCAGATAAAGTCTTATTATGCCTGAATGACGCAGTGAGGTCTGTCCCGAGGGCCATTTATATAATAGAAGAACTTGGTTCTTTTTCTGGATTAACGGTTAATTGGAACAAATGGACTCTGCTTCCATTGGATGCTATAGACTTTGACACATTTGGAAAAAAATCTGTCTTGAATCCCTCGCAACATTTTGAATATCTGTGAATATTTTGCTATTGATCTCAAAAATTAGAGCAAAGGTGCATATGTGGGGTAAACTCCCCCTATCAAGGAGCAAAATAACATTTCTGGTTAAAATGATCTTGCTTCCTTAATTCTTATATGTATTAACATCTTTTCTGGTATGGATTAATAGTCAGATCATTAAGTTGATTATTACTGATGTTATTTAGGGCTGGAAAAGGGTTAGGATCAAACAGAAGTACTTATGGATTAATGGAAGAGAGGGAAGTTTATCCATACTTTGGATGTAGGGTTACTTTTTGACTGCTTAAAGAGGCTCTTTCACCAGATTATAGGTGCGCTATCTCCTACATAATCTGATCGGCGCTGTAATGTAGATAACCACAGTGGTTTTTATTTTGAAAAACGATAATTTTTTACCAAGTTATAAACAATTTTACATTTATGCTTATTAGTTTCTTAATAGACAACTGGGCGTGTTTTTACTTTTTACCAACGGGGCATTGATATGAAGTCCCTTCATATTAGTAGTTTACTCTCTAAAAGCTCAGCAGATTTTAAGAGGTTGTGTGGGATTAGGGGCCGTATCTTTCACTCTGATTTGTAATAATTATGAGTACAAACCATTTATGACAATTCTTGACTATTAATTTTTCGGAAAGAATAGGTATTACTCGGATGGGACACATTTTTAAGGAAGGGCAATTAATTTATTTAGAGGATTATCAATCCGTGTACGGGGTGAATAAGAAGTTTGGATATAGGTATTATCAACTAGCACAAAAACCGTGGACAAAAATTTGTTCGGGATTCAAAAGCACTTTGCTCAAAAATGTATTCTTAGGATGAATGCAGTGAATATTTCACTTTCAAGTAATTATAAAATAAGTATAGGTTTACATTCACGTAACACTTTTTACACATGTCAAATGTTTTGGAATAGGAATTTAGACCCAATAATTCTGGAGAAATGGGTGAGTATTTATAAGAACGGGAAGGAGATTTCGGTTAGCGCAAACCATCAATTGGTTCAGTTTAATATTACGCATCCTCTGTACTGTACTCCTTTTTTACTTTATAAAATGGGCTTAACTGAGTATGCAATATGCCATAGATGTCAATACCCTGTGGCGGTGTTCTGCCATAAGGTATGGGAATGCCCTGCTATTGATCCATACTGGACTTTATTATTTAAAGAGATGGCATTCAAACTAGATCGTGAGGTTCCGAAATCTGCACAGTTAGCACTTCTGAATTGTACTGACGAGTTGTCAATGGCAGAGTTTCTAGCAAATGCAAATTCAGCTTATTTTAGGAGTTCTATTGTTCGCTAAATTGGTTATTGCAAAAATATGGATGGCAGAGTCTTCCCCCTCTATTTTGGAATGAAGAAATATTGTTCTTAAAATCAAAATGTATGAGAAATAAGATCTAGCAAGTTTAATCAATTGCATAAATTGGAGGAGTTCTGGGGTCTCTGGAAGTGATGTGAAATGTAGAAGCTGTTGTCATTGTTTTTTTTCTGGATCTGGAGGCTGGGGGTGGGGCGGGAATCTGTAGG
Organism: Rhinoderma darwinii; assembly: GCF_050947455.1. Classification (NCBI taxonomy): domain Eukaryota; kingdom Metazoa; phylum Chordata; class Amphibia; order Anura; family Rhinodermatidae; genus Rhinoderma; species Rhinoderma darwinii. Next base: position 388,654,675 of record NC_134688.1, on the reverse strand, counting down.
GGTTTGCGTGAATTTTTTTGTTATTTTTTGTGTGGTTGTAACACAATCTGCTGAATAAAATAAAATATAATCTAAACAACAAAAAAAAAGAAATAACAGTAGAACTTAGTTTTTTCTCCAACTGTGGATCTACCATCACAATGGTGTTCTCCAAGCACCTGCACATGTTTTTAAGCTGCTATCAAGGATATAAAAAAAAAAAATCACCTGCAGTGAAATCTGGCTTTGTACAAGTTTTGTCAATAGTGTGGTACCAATTAATGTTGCTTATGTCAGTGAAGTGCCATCCTGAGACTCCTTTCTACTGAAGAGAAGTATATTCCTGCGATCATAGTGATCAGCTGTAATATGTAGGGAAACTCGGCTGCAAGTGTTCAATTTCCCTGCAACACCAACACAGGGGAAATTAAAAATTACACCATTCGAAATTAAATCAATAGGATGTCTATGTTACAAACGATTTACTGAAAACGTAATTATATTTACTTAAAATAACAGAAAAAGGCCATATTTACTGATACGAGGGTAGGTTCAAACACCAGTTCCCAACAGGATGCAGACAAACCACAATGCTACGTAGTGGGACATTGCATAGATGCAAAATACTGATGACCAGCCACTCTGACACCTCCCATTTATGAGGGGGTTGGTTGTTCATGTGTACTCAGATATGATCGATAACAGCTGGATCCTGTGTGTCAGAGACACGCAGGGCCCGCTGTCACGGAAGCCATCAGTCCCGCTGACCTGACAGATTCATGTTTCAGCGCCAGGATACAGCTCCTATGTATTCAGGATACATAGAAGCTGTATCTGAAAAAGTAAAGATATTTTTTAATAAAAACAAGTTGTAAAGTTGCAAAACACTCTAATACGCTGTTTTACTAAAGAAAAAAAAATTCTTCAAGGGTGTCCATATCCTTTAATTTGTAGAAAGCTAAGAAACATGCAACTTTAGAAATTATGGTAATTTGTGATAAACAGTTTGTAAGACCTGAAACACTAGATGAGATCCTTTATTTGCATGACAATTAACTCCATTTTTGAAAGTATAAAAAGATGAGAACTATGCATAAGACACATGCGCTAAATGATCATGCTGTAATTACTGAAACCATGCAATTTGCTTTTTAAGTCACAGTGACTTTTACATCATTTTCAAAAGCAATTCAGAAAGAAAGAACTGTTCATTTCATGCCGCTTAGAACAATGATGCAGTTATATAATAAAAAATAACCTGATTATATTATATTTTTATGACATGAAAATAAAATGTTTAGGAAAAAAAATCTCTTGTTCCTTAATTTATTGTCAGGCTAAAAGACAGACATGTGTTAGCTAACAGGCGAAAATATTAAAATGTGAACAAAAAAAAGTTTAATAGGTCTATAGAAATAATTAACTAAACTAGGTTAAATATATACATGTTCCTCAGTTACTCGGTCTGACATTTGCTACAGGATTTAAAAAATCTCTTCCTAATGAGAATAAAACATATTAAATTGGAACAACTCACATTACATAAATATACAAATATATATATATATATATATATATATTTCATAATAGTAAGAATTGTGACAGTTGGAAATATTGCATCATGGTTAAGTAAAAATGTTAAAATAAACTGTAAAACATTTCCTATTTACTGATAAATCAAAGTTTAGGGATTTATAGCAGTAACAAAATGTAAAGTGCCCCAGGGTTTATGCAGCCCTGCCAATTACATACTGCACTCAGCTGCACATGTATGGGGAGGTGAAAGGTTCTCTTTAAGGCACCATGAAGTACAGTTACATCATGGCTTTATTCTTCCACCATGTCAAAACAGAACAGTGATATCGGCTGTCACAGACAGCCGATAGCCAGAATGATGCATTGGGGGACCAATCATGGCGTGGTGCTGACCGCAATCACTGTGATTGGTCAGTCAGTAGTGGCTGACCATTAACAGCATAGAAGCATGGTTACCCGGCAGAGAGATCCGAGGAGAGAATTTACGAGCCGATCGGCACCCCACGATCGCATGGCTGCTTTGGCAACAGGATGCCTATAAATGGCCTCCTGTCTGCCAAGTACGGAAACCTGTTAGGTACCGCCCGGAAGCAGGGACTAAATGGCTTCAGGTCACAAAAAGTGGAAGGTGGCGGGCTCAGAAGCTGAGTCTGCGCCATCAGCTGCGGGTGTCATCTGTATGTTACATCTGACACCCTGCTGTAATGTCAGGGAACAAAGCTAGCTCTGATCCCTGCATTCGCCCCTTAGATGCCGCAATAAAATGCGTTTGTGGCATCTTAGTGGTTTGAAGCCAATCAGCATCCCCGCAACGTGATTTTGGGGGGTGCCGATGGTTGCTATGGCAAGCGAAGACCAAACAATGGCATCCTGGTCCGCCATGTATGGGTGCCAATTTGTCCCTGCCCAGAGGTGGAGCCTAATAGGCTTTCTGTCAGTTGACTGACAGCTTTAATACATTGCACTACGTTGGTAGTGCAATGTCTTAGAATAAAGATCAGAGGTGTAGGCCTTCAAGTCCCCTAGTAGGACCAAAAAAAAGTTAGAAAACAAAAATAATAATACTTTTATAATAAAGAAAAAATAAAACGTTAAAAAAAAGTACACATATTGTGTATCACTGCAGTCGTAACGAACCACACAATAAAACTATAATGTTACATTTCCCATACGTTGCACACTGCAAAATAAAAATAAAAACAATGCCATAATCTCTATTTTTTTCACCACCCCTCCCAAAACATAGAACAAAAAGTGATCAATAAGCCGCATGTACCCCAAAATAGTACCAATAAAAGATACAACACATCCTACAAAAAAAATAAGCCCTTACACAGCTTTTTTAACTAAAAAAGAAAAAAATTATGTCTCTCAGAATATAGTGACACAAAAAACATACAACAACGTAGTGATTTTATTGTGCAAGTGGTAAAAAAATATAAAAAAAACTGTATACATTTGGTATCGCCAAAATCGTATTGACGAGCAGAGTAAATAAAAAATTAAATTTAAGGCCCATGGTGAAGACTGTAAAAAAAGTCACCTTGCTTGCCAAAAAATTGAATTAAAAGTGATCAAAAATTTGCGTGTACCCCAAAATGGTACCAGTGAAAACCATAGATTGTCCCATAAAAAATAAGCCTGCACATAGCTTAGTTGGCAAAAAATATACTGGAATACCAGCAAAAACCCCAAACAGAACTACTACCAAGCAAAATCGCACTCCAAAAGCCAAATGGCGCTCCCTCCCTTCTGAACCCTACAGTGTGCCCAATCAGAAGAATACGTCCACATATATGGCATCATCATACCCGGGAGAACCCACTTAACAGTTTATGAGATATTTTTCTACAGTGGCATTATACCCGGGAGAACCCACTTAACAGTTTATGAGATATTTTTCTTCAGTGGCACAATATATTGTGCACTAAAATGGCATATAAGTTAAAAATTGCAATTGCACCATTCGCTGCATATTCATTTCTATATGAACACCTGGGTTAAAATGCTCATTACACACCTCAAAATTCCTTAAGGGGTGTAGTTTCCAGATAGGGTTACCACTTGTTTTTTTTTTTTTTTTATATATTTGACCTCAGAGCCCTGCAATTGTCTGACAATGCTGTGAAAATCACCAAAATATTCCTCAAATGCGTATGGTGCTCTTCACTTCTGAGCCCTGTCATATGTCCAGGCAAATGATAAATGCCTTGAGGGGTGTAGTTTCCAAAATGGGTTCACTTGTTGGGGGCTTCTACTGTACTCTGGTACCTCAGGGGTCTTGCAAATGCGACATGGCGCCAAATAGTGTTCCTGTCTTTCTGAGCCCTGTCGTTTGTCCATACAGCAGTTTATGACCACATATAGGGTATTGCCGTACTTGAGAGAAAAAGTTTTTTCTCCTTTATCCCTTGTGAAGATGAAAAAATGCAACATTTTAGTAGAAAAAAAAATTTGATATTCATTTTCACGGCCTAAATCCAATAAATTCTGCAAATAAACATGTGAGATCTAAATGCTTACAATACCCCATTATAAATTCCTTAAGGGTGTAGTTTCGCAAATGGGGTCACTTTTGGGGTTTTTCCCACTGTTTTGGCCCCTCTGAAGCTTTGCAAATGCAACATGGCCTCCGCAAACCATTCCAGCTAAATTTGAGCTCCAAAAACCAAATGGCACTCCTTCCCTTCTAAGCCCTGCCAGGTGTCCAAACAGTAGTTTATGATCACATATGGGGTATTGCCATGCTCATAAGAGTTTGCTTTACAAATGTTGTTGTGCTTTTTCTCCTTTATTCCTTGTAAAAATTGATTGGCAAAAAATATAGATGTTCATTTTCACGGCCTAATTCCACTAAATTCAGCAGAAAACCTGTGGGGTCTAAATACTTACTATACCCCTTGATAAATTATTTGAGCGATTTAGTTTTCCAAATGGTGTCTTTTTGGGGGTGTTTCTACTGTTTTGGCAACACAAGACCTCTTCGAACCTGACATGATGCCTAAAATATATTCTAATAAAAAGCAGGCCCAAAAATCTACTGGGTGCTCTTTTGCTTCTGAGGCCTGTGTTTCCGTCCAGTTACACACTAGGGCTACATAATGGATATTTCTAAAAACTGCAGGATATGGGCAATAAATATTGAGTTGCATTTCTCTGGTAAAATCTTCTGTGTTACAGAAAAAAATGGATTAAATAGATTTTCTGCAAAAAGAAATGTAATTAGTAAATTTAACCTCCACTTTGCTTTAATTCCTGTAAAAAAAACACCTAAAGGGTTAAGAAACTTTCTAAATGCTGTTTTGAATACTTTGAGGGTGCAGCTTTTAAAATAGGGTGATTTATGCAGGGTTTCTATTATATGGGGCCCTCAAAACAACTTCAGAACTGAACTCGTCCATAAAAAAAAGGCTTTTGACATTTTCTTCAAAATGTGAGAAATTGCTGCTAAAGTTCTAAGCCTTGTAACGGAAATGTTAACTGGTAATTGTTTTGTGTGGTATTACTATCTGACTTACAAGCAGATACATTTTAAATTGATAAAAATGCTAATCTTTTCACAAATAAATACTGAATGTATCGACCAAATTTTACTACTAACTCAAAGTACAATGTCTCATGAGAAAACATTCTCAGAATCGCTTGAAAAAATAAAAGCATTCCAAAGTTATTACCACTTGAAGTTTACATTTTCAGATTTGAAAAAAATTGCCTGGTCCTTGAGGTCAAACCAGGCTGTGTCCTTAAAGGGTTAAACCAGTTTTTGCGTTTATTGAAAACACAGAAAGTACCTATATGTGTCTGAATGATCACCAGATGATGTCATATATCTCAGAAATAGTAATTTTTTATTTTTATTATGTTTCCTAGATCTGTGTGTTATGTTGATTTTGCTAGGGCTTGCTTTGGGTGGGATTACCATGTAAAGGACTAAAGTCCAAAAATTCTTCTCCCCTCTCACAGACATTGCCAATATTTACAGCTGCCCTACATGCCGCACTATTAAAAGTTGTAAGGTAGTGCTATAATTACTCATTGTCTTCTACTGAGACACAGCTCTGCACTATCTGCTGCACAGCATGTGAAACACGATCCCTCGAAAGATATGAGGGAGCGTAGGGAGCAGTGGAGATAAGAGAATGTAACATATAATAGGGAGTGGAAGAGGGGGGGGATAACCAGTGTATGAAACGTCACACAAGTAGTAGATAAACACCAGGAGCATGTTCATGTTCATAGCCATAACTGCCATAGCAGCTGCTATGGGGCTCAGATGGTTGAGAGGGCCCACTCAGGTGCAATGTTTTGTTATGAAATAATAAAAGACAAACAGAGGTGCTTGATGGAATGACCATCCGTGTGGTTTAAGACTAGATCAAGGGTCAAATAGATTAACCTTTTTCAAGTTGTGTAAAACAGACACAACCCTGTGCTTAGACAATGATTAGTCCACGTGTATGCCAGAGTGCTCCACACCGAGACAACTCCCTCGGATTATCCATGCCGGATGAACGGTCAGCAAATACGGATGCAAAGAAAAAAAAAGAAAAAGACTAAAGGAGCACTCCGAGTGCATTTCTGGCATTTACAGAAAGGCTTAATGGAATTTAGCCAACAAATACTCTCACCTTTTAGTGCTGTACTATCGGTACAATACGATATTTCAGTAGTCTCAACTTGTGTTAATCCTTTATTGTCATCAAACGATAACGTATTTCAGGGTGCACTCACCCCTTATTCAAATCAACAAGACATAGACAAATTCTGAGACATAATGGAGTACATATACTTCCTCTTAAAGTGTAAAAAGAAGGGGTTTTTATAATCAGATAAAAACATACAATTGTCAATAGTAAACATATCACTTTAAAAGTAATGTGTCGCTAGAAACATTTTTTTTTTTAGTTAAACAGTTAGTGTATAGGTGATTAAACATTGTTCTAATTTTTTTAATTTTTCCACGAGTCAGGAAATATTATAAATTAGATTCAAATTTATAACATTTCCCAGCGCTGGTCACTAGATGGAGCAATTCCCAAAATTGCAGCATTGCATGTGGTAAAGCAACCACATTGCTTTATGCTGCCAAATTTTAGAAAACTCACTCGCTCTAGTGAGCTCTCAGAATCCCCCCTCCTTTATCCTGGCTAGTGCCGGGAGAAACGAGGGGATTGAATGGTCAAACCTCCTACACTGTGTGTCGCCATTTTTTGAGCTAACACACAGTGTAGTAGGTTAACATACACTAGTAAACACTGTAAAACACATACATACACAGACCAAACTTACCTGTTCCTGCCGCCGCCGCTCCCTCCTGTCTGTCCGCTCCGTCTGCTACCTCCGCTCCAGTCTGTTGTCAGTGGCTGGCACTGCAGCAGCTGCAATACCAGACACAGTCTGCGGACAAGTGTGGCACTGTTTTAAGAAAATAAGCAGATTTTTTTTTCTATGACAGTTCTTAAACTATCTTAGATGGGAATGAAGAGTCTTAGGGTATGTGCACACACACTATTTACGTCCGTAAAATACGGACGTATTTCGGCCGCAAGTACCGGACCGAACACAGTGCAGGGAGCCGGGCTCCAAGCATCATACTTATGTACGACGCTAGGAGTCCCTGCCTCGCTGCAGGACAACTGTCCCGTACTGAAAACATGATTACAGTACGGGACAGTTGTCCTGCAGCGAGGCAGGGACTCCTAGCATCGTACATAACTATGATGCTAGGAGCCCGGCTCCCTGCACCGTGTTCGGTCCGGGACTTGCGGCCGAAATACGTCCGTCAACTACGGACGTAATTAGTGTGTGTGCACATACCCTTACACATGCCAAGGAAATAATGGATTCAATACAGATATGCACGAGACAACAAAAGTTCCTTGCAAAACTTCTTTCTTTCTTTATGTAAATACTGTAGTATCAAAATAGTGATAAATACATTATATCAAGTAGATAATATAAAAAATGTATACTGTCACCCATAGTTACATAAATCCCTAGAATGTCCAGGGTTGTCTTGATCAATGGAAGTTTGATTAAACGTGGAGACTCCACAAGAAGGGAAATTAGTGTCTTGCCATGCTGATTGTCAAGTGGTAGATGATTTCCAGAGGCTTAAGGCGCCAGACCCATGGCAATTGCCAGGGTGGCTATGATTTGATTAGGCATTGTCCATATGGGACAACCACTCTAAGTACTTGCAACAAAACAAAGGATTGCTAAAAATATAAAAGCTGGAAAGCATTGCTCTAAAATGTTCATTATAATGATGTCGTTTATAAATTAAAAAAATAGATATAATGATATCTTGACTTAGTAAAGTATATGGAAATGCTCTTTTAAATATATAAAATGTATTGAAAAAACCTATTTAAAAGCAAATAAAATTGTTTTCAAAGGAAAATACAGCCGGATGGATTTAATGCATACACTGTTACAATATCTTGAATATTAGTAGCATAATTCATATTTAATACCTCACCATACCATACTAATTGCTATTAATTTTAACAGCAGGATTCTCAGTGTTGTTAAAGATTCCATTTATAAGAACATACCAAACAATTGCCTTCATGAAATTAATATTTAATTATATACATTTTCTTTTTATCTTTAATTTGTTCATTTTATTTTATTACAGTTTTTTTGAGTTTGTTGTAATGATATGGGAACTTAGTTTTCTAGTCACCGGTCGACATACCATACTTTTGTATGTAATAGATCTATGTAGATAAATGCATAGATAAGTTATGCATCTTGGTACCAAAAATGTGCATGCCTCATATGTCCTATAGGGAGCTGTACTGGGAGAGTCACTTGTTGAGAAGGATCTGGGTGTACTTGTAGATCATAAGCTAAATAACAGCATGCAATGTCAATCAGCTGCTTTTAAGGCCAGCAAGATATTATCGTGTATTAAAAGAGGCATGGACTCGCGGGACAGGGATATAATATTACCACTTTACAAAGCATTAGTCTGGCCTCATCTAGAATATGCAGTTCAGTTCTGGGCTCCAGTTCATAGAAAGGATGCCCTGGAGTTGGAAAAAATACAAAGAGCAACTAAACTAGTAAGGGGCATGGAAAATCTAAGTTATGAGGAAAGATTAAAAGAATTAAACCTATTTAGCCTTGAAAAGCGACGACATATATGAATGGCCCATACAAGAAATACAGTGAATACCTGTTCCATGTAAAACCCCCTCAAAAAACAAGGGGGTACTCCCTCCATCTGGAGAAAAATAGGTTCAATGTGCAGAGGCGACAAGCCTTCTCTACTGTGAGAACTGTGAATCTATGGAATAGTCTACCGCAGGAGCTGTCACAGCAGGGACAGTAGATAGCTTTATAAAAGGCTAAGATAATTTCCTAGAACAAAAAATATCAGCTCCTATGTCAATGTGTTGAATTTTTGTTTCAGCCCTTCCCTTTTTCCCATCCCTTGGTTGAACTTGATGGACATGTTTCTTTTTTCAACCATACTAATTATGTAACTATGTATTTTTATATATATTAGAAATTCTAATCTATAACTCATATACAATTTTTTAGTTAATATATATATATATATAATGTTTATTGGCTTTCTCATTTTCTGGCAAGCATGAGACCTGGTGTCGTGATGTCTCAGTATAAAAGTATCTTTGTGAGTTTTGAAACAAAGCACATCTCCCTTGAGTTTTCTCTTCTCTTCTGGTCTTGAAGTAACTGTCCAGCTAGATGTAGTGTACTAAAGCTACTTAAGGAAATACAATTACATCTAAGTTTCTGGTCAGTATTAAAGCTGACTCATCTGAAATGAAAGACTGAGAAAATGTACAAAAGATCAAACTCATCTGAAAGTTAAGATTATTTTTCCTTTGGATTGGTTTCTGCCATTTTATACTTCAGACCATTTTTCATGTCTAATGTCTAATATTGTCATTCAGATCCTTTTAGTTTTATTGTGTAAACTATAAAAAACAATATCTCTAAAGCAACTGTTTATTTTCTTATGTTTTCAATTCATAGAGAAATAGCAAGGATCTTAGATGTGTAATAAAACAATGACATCATACACACCATGTAAAGAGCTCAGTAATCCAACTTATACATTATAATCAAGCTACCTTAAAATAATAAATGGACAGTAAAAGTTGAAAGTAACACTAAGCTTATGGTTCATTTGGATTGCTCAAAAATTACATGTAAATAGCTCTAATTAAGCTTAAATTCAAAACCTGATGAATCATCTCTATAATTACTATTAACATCACACAAAAATTTAAATAATATATATACAGTATGTATATTGTCGGGATCTGTGCATTTTGGGGGTTGCAGCTGGCACTACAAATGTTGATACCGTTCAGGTTTAAAGTCAACACTTGGCTGTATTTCAGTCCAAATTAAGTGATTATCCAGCATAGGACTTGCAGCATATAAGCAAAATATAAACACCCTGCCTGTCTGGGCACTAACTAAACAGCAAGTCTCCTCACTTAAAGTAAACCATGAGTGCAATGTTCCTTGGAAAAGTCTTTCCACACTATCCTTGTGTGGATTCCCAGGCTCTGACATTGGTATGCATTCACTGCAGCCCTAAATAGCAAAATGAGAACACCTGTACTGATTTGGGCTATGAAAAACCCTGTACTGGAGCACAGAACAGAATGACAAGTCTCTATACCAATCCTACCTGCCATTCCATAGAAATCCATGCCTGGAAAACAGACTCAAAGGGAACCTGTCACCAGCATTTCACCTAATGAACTCTACTCACCCCTCGCTGGCCACTGCTGTCAAAAGTTCTTTGCCGTTATTCCCTCTCCTAAATTCTTCCTCCGGCCATAAGTAACAGTCTGCAAACATTTTGCGCTTTTTATGGTAATAATCTGGCAGTGTCGTTTGTTCCTCTCTTTCTACAAGATTTTGGATTGTGTCTGTTGTAATTTTTGCCCATTTATCCAGAAGAACATTTGTGAGCTGAGACACTGATGTTGGATGAGAGGGCCTTCCCCAAACTGTTCCCACAAAGTTCTAAGCATACAATTGTCTAAGATATTTTGGTATGCTGAAGTACTAAGATGCTGAAACTAAGGGGCCTAGGCCAAGCCCTGAAAAACAATCCAATAGCATTATCCCTCCTCCCACAAACTTTACAGTTGGCACAATGAAGTCAGGCAAGTAATGTTCTCCTTGCATTCGCCAACCCAGACTCATCCCTCAGACTTCCAGTGTGATTCATCACTCCACAGAACATTTCCACTGTTACAGAGCCCGTCGTGGCAGACTTTACACCAATCCATCTCACACTTGGAATTGTGCTTGTTGATGTGAGGTTTGTATGCAGCTTCACGGCCATGAAAACCCATGCCATGAAGCACCCGGCACACAGTTTTTGTACTGATGGTAATGCCAGAGGAGGTTTGGAACTTTGCAGATATTTAGGCGACTTTTATACACTATTTGTCTCAGCACTCATCGATTCTGCTCTGTAACTTTATGTGGTCTGCCACTACGTAGCTGAGTTGATGTGTATACTAAAAGCTTCTACTTTGCAATAAATCCACTCACAGTTGATCATGGAACATCTAGGAGCGAAGACATTTCACAAACTGACATGTTGCATCCTATTACAGTACCACACTTGAATTTAATTAGCTCTTTAGAATGATACAAATGTTTGTAAAGGCAGGCTGCATGGCTAGGTGCTTGATTTTATAAAATTTTGGTTAAATTAGATAGATAGATAGATAGATAGATAGATAGATAGATAGATAGATAGATAGATAGATAGATAGATAGATAGATAGATAGATAGATAGATAGATAGATAGATGATAGATAACACAAAAGTTTGAACAGCACATTCCAGCAAAATGAAACAAAACATGTATACAGGTGCAAGAACGCCTGTGACTGCAAATTTATACGGCACACAAGAAAATGACCCGTTCTTTTACGCATTTTTTGGCGTTTTTACTATGATGATCTTACATATAGCAGACACCTTATGGGTCACACTTTAGCTGGGTCGACCTTACGCATTACCTTGAGACCATGACAGATAATGTGGCATGTTTTACTTCTTATAATGTCAGGTTTTAATGAACAAGAAAAAGGAGTTAAAATTGTGTCGCTTTTACACAAATCGAAATCTAATATAGTTTTGTTATAGGAAACCCATTTTCCCTCACACCGGCTACCCACACTCTCCCATTACCAATCTTCTAAATGGTTTCAGAACTCTCATCCCTCCTCTGCTGCTAGGGGTGTAAGAATAGCCCTTCACAAAAATTTACTGTATACTCATATAATTTCTCAAACCGACCCCAAAGGTGGATTCCTCTTTATTAAGGAGACATTAGCAGGATCTCTTGTTTCCAGAGTTAATCTTTATGCCCCAATCAACAGCAAATTCCTTGGGTAGTTAAGACTCTAGAACACTTTAAAGACTTTGCAGAAGGGTCTGGGATTGTTGGAGGTGACTTTAACCTTAAGATAGATCCCCCCCCCCTATTGGACACCTACAAATCGAAGATCAAATATTTCAGACATCTATATGAAGAGATTTAAAATATGCCTGCTACATCTGGCTTTGGTAGATATTTGGCGTATGCATAACCCAGATGTTAAGGATTACACTTTTTTTTTCCTTGGTCCACATCTCCTACCATAGATTGCATTATTTAATTTTTACTGGAAGTCACTTACCAACAGCTATTAACACACATATACTGTAGGCTCTATGATGCTATCAGATCATGCCCCAGTATCAATGTCTCTTCCCTTCTCTAACCTACCACCTAGGGCCTGGAACTGGTCTCCCCTTAAGGACGCAGCCTAGTTTTGGCCTTAAGGCTCAGAGCCCATTTTTCAAATCTGACATATTTCACTTTATGTGGTAATAACGTCGGAATGCTTAAACCTACCCAAGCGATTCTGAGATTGTTTTCTCGTGACACATTGGGCTTCATGTTCGTGGTAAAATTTGGTCGATATATTCAGTGTTTATTGGTGAAAAATTGCAAAATTTAGAGAAAATTTTGAAAAAAATGCATTTTTCAGAATTTAAATGCATCTGCTTGTAAAACAGACGGTTATACCACCCAAAATAGTTACTAGTTCACATTTCCCATATGTCTACTTTAGATTGGCATCGTTTTTTGAACATTCTTTTATTTTTCTTGGACGTTACAAGGCTTAGAACATAAACAGCAATTTCTCATATTTTTAAGAAAATTTCAAAAGCCTTTTTTTTAAGGTACCTCTTGAGTTCTGAAGTGGCTTTGTGGGGCCTATGTATTAGAAACCCTGATAAAACACCCCATTTTAAAAACTAGACCCCTCAAAGTATTCAAAACAGCAGTTATAAAGTTTTTTAACCCTTCAGGCATTTCACAGGAATTAAAGCAAAGTGGAGGTGAAATTTGCAAATTTCATTTTTCTTGCTGAATTTCAATTTTATTCATTTTTATTTCTGTAACACAGAAGGTTTTACCAGAGAAACACTACTAAATATGTATTTTCCAGATTCTGCAGTTTTTAGAAATGTCCCACATGTGGCCCTACTGCGCTCGTGGACTAAAAGACAAGCCCTAGAAGCAAAGAAGCACCTAGTGCATTTGGAGTCCTCTTTTTTATTAGAATATATTTTAGGCAGCATGCCAGGTTTGAAGAGGTGTTGAGGTGTCAAAACAGTAGGAATCCCCCAATAGTGACCCCATTTTGTAAACTACACCCCTCAAGGAATTCATTTAGGGTTGTTGTTACCATTTTGACCGCACAGTTTTTTCACAGCACGTATTTGAATTGGGCTCTGAAATGAAAAAAATGTCATTTTTTCCAATAAAATGTCATTTGTGATCAAAATTTCTTATTTTCACAGGGAACAAAATACCCCATTTTGTTGCCCAATTTGTCCTTAGTGTGGCAGTACCCCATTTGTGGTGATAAACTGCCGTTTGGGCCCATGGGAGGGCTCAGAAGGAAAGGAGCGCTATATGTTTGTTGGAGTCCAGATTTTGTTGGATTGGTTTTCGGGTGCCATGTCGCATTTGCAGAGCCTCAGAGGTATCAAAGCAATGGAAACCCACCAAAAGTGACCCCATTTTGGAAACTACACCCCTCAAGGAATTCATTTAGGGTTGTTGTTAGCATTTTGACCGCACAGTTTTTTCACAGCACCTATTTCAATTGGGCTGTGACATTAAAAAAATGTCATTTTTTCCAATAAGATGTAATTTTTTACCAAAATTTCTTATTTTCACAGGGAACAAAATACTCAATTTTGTTGCCCAATTTCTCCTGAGTGCATCAATACCCCATTTGTGGCAATAAACTGCCGTTTGGGCCCATGGGAGGCCTCAGAAGGGAAGGAGCGCTGTGTGTTCTTTGGAGTACAGATTTTGCTGGTTTGGTTTTCGTGTGCCATGTCGCATTTGCAGAGCCCCAGAGGTATCAAAGCAATGGAAACCCACCAGAAGTGACCCCATTTTGGAAACTACACCCCTCAAGGAATTCATTTATGGGTAATGTGACCATTTAGACCCCATAGTTTCTTCACAGAACTTATTTGAATTGGGCTGGGAATGAAAACAAAATTATTTTTGTCAAATAATATGTAGTTTTGGCTGAAAATTTCTTATTTTCACAAGAAACAAAATACCCCATTCTGTTGCGCAATTTGTTCTGAGTGCCGCAATACCCCATTTGTTGTGATAAACTGCCGTTTGGGCCCATGGGAGGGCTCAGAAGGAAAGGACCACCATTTGGCCTACTGGGGATTTTCTAGTGCGAAGTCATGTATGCAGAAGCCCCTGAGGTACCAGTACAGTTGAAACCCACAAGAAGTGACCCCGTTTTAAAAACTACACCCTTAAGGCATTCATCTAGAGGTGTAGTGACCATTTTGACCGGAGACCTACACCCCATAAACTGTAATGTGGGTTCTCCCGGGTATGCCAATACCCTACATGTGGCTGTTATCAGCTGCCTGGACACACAGCAGGGCCCAGAGGGGAAAGACGAGGGGGGATAAGCTGTGCGGAGTGCATCAGGGTAAGTAAAATTGGGGTAAATTATAAACCAAGGGATGTATGATAAATTTTAAAACACTTTCATACAGAGCTCTGGTTATTCGGGACACGTGTCACATTGATATATTGTGTCCTCCCTTATCCCCCTCTTATAGCAGACTTTGCACCTCTTTTGACTTTTTCCCTTCTTGCCAGTTTGGGGAACTTCCCCTGGAAAGTGTTGCCCTGGTACGATGCGTGTGGGCTCGCTTCCAGAAGTACTGGGTGCTCCCCCGTCTTGGTCCCTAAAGATTAGGTTCTTGATAATCACCTCTTGAAATTCCAGGAAAGTTCCCGTCTGGCCTGCACATCGACGTAGCACGTACGCATTGTACAAAGCCATCTATATGATGTTCCCGGCCAGCTTCTTATACCACACCGCATGGCGCTGTAGGGCTTCAGGGCTTGATCTTACAAGTCCATCCCTCCCATGTACCTATTGTAGTCCAGGATGCAGTCTGGTTTGGGGGTGGCCTTTCCTTCATATATCCTAAACCTGTAGGTATACCCTGATGCACTCTCACAGCTTATACATCTTCACGCCATACCTTGCCCTCTTACCCGGCAGGTACTCGCGGAATTGAACCCTCCCTTTAAAATGTACCAGGGACTCATCAATAGAAATACACTTCTCGGGGGTGTATGCTTGGGAAAACCGGGCACTGGAACGGTCTAATAGGGGTCTCCGTTTATACAAACGGTCAAAACTGGGGTCATCTCGGAGTGGGCATGGCTCATTATCAGTATAAAGTAAGAAGCAAAGTATTGCCTCATTTATTTATTTTTTTAGGTTCCAGTTCAGTTCTGAAGTTGCTTTGAGGGGCCCATATATTAGAAACCCCTATCAAATACCCCATTTTAGAAACTAGACCCCTCAAAGTATTCACAACAGCATGTAGAAAGTTTATGAACCCTTTAGGTGTTTCACAAAAATTTTGCGCAAAGTAGAGGTGAAATTTACATTTTTTTTTGTCAGAAAATCCTCTTTATACCATTTTTTTTATAACACAAAAGGATTTATCACAGAAACGCAACTTAATACGTATTGCCCAGATTCTGCAGTTTTGAGAAATATCCCACATGTGGCCCTCGGGCGGTAATGGACTGAAGCACCGGCCTCAGAAGCAAAGGAGCACCCAGTGGATTTTGAGGCCTCTTTTTTATTAGGCACCATGTCCGGTTTGAAGAGGTCTTGTGGTGCCAAAACATTGGGAACCCCCCAAAAGTGACCCCAATTTGGAAACTAGACCCCTTGAGGAATCCATTGTAGTTTTCTTGGGGTGCATGCGGCTTTTTGATCAGTTTTTATTCTATTTTTAGGTGGCGTGGTGACTAAAAAACAGCAATTCTACTATTGTTTTTTTTTCGTTTTTTTTTACAGCGTTCACCGTGCGCTATAAATGACATATTCACTTTATTCTGCGTGGCGATACGATTACGGCGATACCAGATGTTTATAGTTTTTTTTTATGTCTTATGGCGTTTGCACAATAAAATAAGTTTTGTAAACAATCATTCACTTTTTGTGTTATCTTATTCTAAGAGCCATAACGTTTTTATTTTTCAATCAATAAAGTCGTGCGAGGACTTATTTTTTGCGTAACGAACTGTAGTTTTTAGGTACATGCGACTTTTTGATCTCTTTTTATTCCATTTTTTGGGAGGTGAAGTGACCAAAGAATTGTGATTGTGGTTCGGTTTATTATTATTTTATTTTACGGCGTTCACCGTGCGGGATAAATAATGAAATAATTTTGTAGTTCAGGCCGTTACGGACGCGGCGATACCAATTATGTATAGTTTATTTGTTTGTTTATATATTTTTATTAATAATAAAGGACTGATAAGGGAAAAGGGGGGATTTTTACTTTTAATACTTTTAAATCTTTTATTTTCTTATTTTTACACAACTTTTTTTAACTTTTTTTTTACTTTATTACTTTGTCCCACTAGGGGACATGAGGGCAGGAGGCTCTGATCGCTATTCTAATACACTGCACTACATGCGTAGTGCAGTGTATTAGAACTGTCAGCTACTCACTGACAGCAAGCATAGTGGGTCCTGACGTTGTCAGGACCCACTAGGCTTCCGTCTATGGCATAGCCGGACGCCATTGTTTGGTGTCCGGTTGCCATAGTCACCATCGCCGGCCGCTATCGCGTAGCAGGCCGGCGATGGCAGCTTAACCCCTAAAAAGCCGCGATCTCTATAGAACGCGGCTTTTAAGGGGTTAATCAGCGGGGACACAGCGATCGGTCCCCGCTGTAGGAGCTGTGACAGCTGCTGAACAAGACAGCAGCGTCACAGCTCCTGTATGTGTCGGGAGGACGGCCGAAACGGCCGTTACTCCCGAGACGTACTATTAGGGTATGTTCACACGGCCTATTTACGGACGTAAATCGGGCGTTTTTGCCCCGAATTACGCCCGAAATTAGCGCCTCAATAGCGCTGACAAACATCTGCCCATTGAAAGCAATGGGCAGACGTTTGTCTGTTCACACGAGGCGTATATTTACGCGCCGCTGTCAAATGACGGCGCGTAAATAGACGCCCGCGTCAAAGAAGTGACCTGTCACTTCTTTGGCCGTAATTGGAGCCGCTATTCATTGACTCCAATGAATAGCAGCGCAAATTACGGCCGTAATTGACGCGGCGTTCAAGCGCCTGCACATGCCGGTACGGCTGAAATTACGGGGATGTTTTCAGGCTGAAACATCCCCGTAATTTCAGCCGTTACGGACCCCCGCCGTGTGAACATACCCTTAGGGTATGTTCACACGGCGGGGGTCCGTAACGGCTGAAATTACGGGGATGTTTCAGCCTGAAAACATCCCCGTAATTTCAGCCGTACCGGCATGTGCAGGCGCTTGAACGCCGCGTCAATTACGGCCGTAATTAGCGCTGCTATTCATTGGAGTCAATGAATAGCGGCTCCAATTACGGCCAAAGAAGTGACAGGTCACTTCTTCTACGCGGGCGTCTATTTACGCGCCGTCAATTGACAGCGGCGCGTAAATATACGCCTCGTGTGAACAGACAAACGTCTGCCCATTGCTTTCAATGGGCAGATGTTTGTCAGCGCTATTGAGGCGCTATTTTCGGGCGTAATTCGGGGCAAAAACGCCCGATTTACGTCCGTAAATAGGCCGTGTGAACATACCCTTACGGCATGGAGCGCGAACGATACAGCTGCCATGACGTAATAGTACGTCAAGGAGCGGGAAGGGGTTAATGAAACTTTGCTTCATCACCCAAGTCACTTTGCAACCCTTAGTGGTTTATTTGTAGATTTCTTTCACAGGAATGTGTCACCTGACATCACATCTTCCTTGGTGTGGGAGACAAATAAAGCCTTTATAAGAGGCGACCTTACAGCTCTTGGTTCTAGATGTAAAACACAACAACGTACAGCAGAGCCTAATTCCTTCTTGGTGCAAATTTTTGCTCTTGAGGGGATTGGCAAGCACTCTAAAGTGGTTGCTGTACAAGATGATCTTACATTCCTAGAAATGGAAAGATCTTTTAAATATGAGATTAGCTAAATTATACCAAAGAAGTGTGTTTAAATGCTATGCCCATGGTGACAGAGGCTCTAAGGTTATGTCAGCTCTTCTCAACAAGTGTAGGGATATAGCCTACATCCAAGAAATTAAAACAACTTCAGGATACTTGGCCACTCACATAGACACTATAACGGAAGTATTCATAAATTTTTACTCCTCCTTATACAATCTCCAAGAACATCAAAACGGCCATACCTCACTATCCAGTTTGTAGATTCTATACAACTTCCATCTCTGTCAGATGTTATCAGGCATTACCTGACCTTACCCTTCACTTAATTGAAAATATTGCAAGTCCTGGCCTCAATTCCAAATGGTAAAAGTCCGCTGGTTGTGCATGCATGCAACTCTAATTCAATTTGAACTTCCCAATTCATTCATAAATGCTATTTTCTCACTTTAAAACAACCCTGAGAAAATGTTAAATGGTACATTTTTCTCCCACCTTTAACATCACTAATGGTGCCAGGCAAGGTTGCCCCCTTTCTCCTACCTTGTTTATCCGCACCCTAGAAAGTGATACAGAAAATAATACAATCTGAATGCATTAAGGGGCTGCAACTACGAACACACATTCATAAATCCGCTGCATTTGCGGATGACCTCCTTTTTCTAATTTCAAACCCCAAGCAAGCCTTCCCACATATCTTACGGATTTGTGAAGTTTTTGTATGGGTGTCCAATTTTAAAATAAAATACTCCAAGTCAGAAGTCCTTAGTATTTCTGCCCCTAGCAAAGAGAGATGGGAAATTCAAGACCTCGCAACCTTGAAATGGCCAGAGCATAACATTAAATTTTTAGCAATTTAATTAACAAAATCCACATTGTTCTCATTCAACTATCTTACTTTGATAAATAAGCTCCGGGTGCAGCTTTGCTCTCTTGGTCTCCTGTTTCTTTCATGGTCGGGTAGGAAGAATTACTTGAAAACTTAAATTTTTCCACAACTGTTGTATGGACTCCAGACGGTACCCATCTCCATCCCACATACCTTTTTCATCTTGAATAGACAGATTTTTTCAGAATTTCTCTGGGGCTCCCGTAAACTGAGATTACCGCACAGGCTACTAATTCTCAAATCCTCCTCTGGAAGTATGTGCTTTCCTGACCCGCTTCTCTATTAAAGAGACACTTAATTGAGTAGATGGGTGAGCCTAACTAAAACGCGAGATCTTTCCTTTGAAGCGGAGACTAAGAGGTCATTGATGGAAGCACGGCTTTTGTGCTCGTCCATCAAATATGTGGGTAGTTAAATAATTATTCCTACTACTAAAGGTATGATTGAAGTGTTCCATCGTTTTCTTTCCCTTGAAACACCACCTAAGGTGATATCTTCCCTAACTTCCCTGAGCCTACTCCCATCTTAACAGGTAACTGTGCACCCCCTTTAGATCCATGGAGGCATCTTAAGACAATCTCTATTGTTGAATTTTTCTAATTCAAATCAATTCCAAGTATTGATTCCTTTCCGGTAGGTCAGGGAACGTCCTCACTAACTTTTTTACATGTACAACACTTCACAGATGTTTGTGAACAGTTCTTAGATAAGTTTCCCAATTGTGGAGAACCGTCTTGGATAGCAACATATTTACTATTACCTAGCTCTCCACAAGGTCTTCTCTCTAAGATATACTCCAACATGATTTTACGCAATGCTCCTACTAAATCTAGTTATCTATTTGGCTTGGGAAAAGGAACTTGAGACCACATTTAGTAGAGAAGACACTCAGTTTATCCTAACACATTCACATGGTTTTTCCAAGCGTGTCAAAATAGAATGCCTTTACAGGATTAACATGATTGACTCCAACAAATGTTGGCACTGTTCTACTCACACAGGAAGCTTATCTCACATTTGGTGGAAGTGCTCCCTGATTCAACCCTTTTGGTTTGAAATTGCCCGGATACAAAAAATTACTAAGACACACGTATCCCTTGCTTCCTCCCTATTCCTCCTTTGCGCCCCAACAAATACTTTTTTACCTAAATTTCATGATTTAATCACCCATATGATCACAGTAGCGAAACTCATGGTTCCTCCGCATTGGAGATCACAAGATCCCTGTTTCATACAGGAATGGACAGCTAAACTAGACTCCATATGCAGAATATAGTAACTCCTGGGTTGGGAACTTAGGAATCATACTCGTTTTCTACAGGAAAGGAAACCTTAGCTTAGCTATAGAGCCTCTGATCCCATCAACTAATATTATCTTCATTCAGACACATTCTGCTATTGCCTTTTCTTTTCCCCAGGTATTATTTTAATAAGATTCATTGATGGGGTAGATGCTCTCGTTCTCCATCCCTTTCATACAGTACCTCTCTAATCTCCTTACTTAAGGTTTGTGTATGATCGACTTATGGTGATCTCTTTATTTCTCCTAAAACTCCTGTTTGGTATAATTGTTCCCATTCTCAGATGATTTAAAATGGCATGGGAACATTGTAAATAGTTTTTGTAAAGTTTACTTGACTGTTTGCATTCAGTAGTGGCTGTTTATGGACTTTTATGTATGTTTTTACATGATGATAGGCCTGCGTGCCCTTTAAAGGGGTTGGCCAGGAAAAAAATATTTTCTAAAAAGTGTCCCCCAGCCATGGTTTGCCTTCCCTAAAACCCCCTACATACTTTCTAACCAGTTTCTGTTTTATCTCAATCGTCACTGCTGCTCTTTCTGCTTGTTTACTTCCCTTGCTTCTGGTACTGGCTGTTTCCTGTCTTGTAACCCACCATACCCATGATCCCTTGCTGCACCTGAGGAGACAGCTTACATCCTCTTTCCTCCCTCCACAGCATCTCAGCTATTTGCATACTGCCACGCCCCTCTATGTTCACAGGGTCATTCCCTGCTCTAATTACAGTCACCCAGTTCCCTGCACTGTCACACACCCAGTAATTATGACACTGGGCGGATGGGGGTTACATACAGGAATGTGGGGGTAATACACAGGGATGTTGGGGGTAATACACAGGGATATTGTGGTTATATACACGGATGATGGTGTTATAAACAGGAATGATGATGTAATACACAGGGATGATGGGCGATTATACACAGGGATGATATAACTCCATCGTACATGTATACAACCTATATGTAACCCCCATCATCCCTGTGTATTACCTCATCATCCCTGTATTTAACCCCATCATCCGTGTATTACCTCATCATCCACTGGGATGATGAGGTAATACACGGATGATGAGGTAATACACAGGGATGATGGGGGTTATATACAAGGATTTATATAACCCCTGTAATAACTGTATATACCATCTGGGGGTGCCGCCGCCGGGGGGCAACTCCGTGAGGGGAGGCATGGGGGGGCTGCAGGGGATGTGGGGGGCCATGAGAGATGAGAGGAGACGGGCAGGCAGTGCGGAAACTCCGAGATAGGAGGAGGAGGGGGCATGTACAAGCAGAGACAACGTTTCGTCTCTCTTCTCAGCCAGTACTTCCTGCTGTGTAGAGACATGACGCGTCATCATCTATGTTTACAGGCGGCAGGACCAGAGGTGGCGAAGTTCTGAAGAGCTCATGAAACATCCGCCCGGCAAACTGCATGTAAATGTAGTTGATGACACGCCGTGCCTTTCTCAGCCGGAAGTTCTGGCTGAGCAAAGACACGGAACATCACAGGAAATGAAAAATGTACTCTTGGTCCGGTCACGTGACCGCAGATCAGAACACAGTAAGGCTATGTTTACACTGAGTTTTGACAAGTTTTTTACCACGGAAACCGCGCCGCAAAACTCGTCAAAAACGACCCGAAAATGCCTCCCATTGATTTCAATGGGAGGTGGAGGCGTCTCTTTCCCACCGGCGGGAAAACTGTCTCGTGGGAGAAGGAAGGGACATGCCCTATCTTCGGGCATTTACGCCTCTGACCTCCCATTGACTTCAATGGGAGGCAGAGAAAGCGTATTTCGCGGCGTTTTATGCCCAGGGTGCTCAATGACCGCGGATGAAAAACGGCGCTACAAACGCAGCGAAAATCGGTGTGCAGGGAGAGGAAAATCTGCCTCAAACTTCCAAACGGAATTTTGAGGCAGAAATTCCGCCTGAAAAAAACTCTGTGCGAACATAGCCTATCGCTGCCACAGGTAAACAGACATTGTATTTAAATATGTCCAATTAAGTTAAAATCTAAATAACATTTATTCCTGGACAAACCCTTTAAGGCCCAGTTCACACTGAGTTTTTTGACACATTTTTGACACGGAAACTACGTCGGAAAACGCGTCAAAATCGGCCGAAAATGCCTCCCATTGATTTCAATGGGAGGCGGATGCATTTTTTTTACCGCTCACGGTAAAAAATGCTCGCGCTAAAAAGAAGCGACATGCCCTATCTTCCTTCGGGCAGAGAAAGCGTATTTCGCTGTGTTTTTGCCCGTGGCACTCAATGGGTGCGAGCAAAAAATGCCGCGAAAAACGCTTAAAATGGAGTGCAGGCAGATGAAAATCTGCCTCAAAATTCCAAATGGAATTTTGAGGCAGAATTTTCTGCCTGCAAAAAATTCTGTGTGAACTCAGCCTAAGGCTTCGTTCACATCTGCGTCGGGACTCCGTTCATCAGAGCCCTCCGTCAGGGGAACCCATGAACGGAATCCAAACTGCAACAAATGAAAACCATAGGTTTCTGTTTGCATCACCATTGATTTTAATGGTGATGGTACCAGTGAAAATAGTTTCCGTTTGTCACCGCTGTTTATAGGTTCCGTCATTTTGACGGAATGAATAGCGCAGTCGACTAGGGTATTGATTACGTCAAAACAACGGAACCCTTAAGCAACCGTGACAAACGGTATCCATTTGCACCAGATCCGTCACCATTGAAATCTATGGCAATGCAAACGGAAACCTAGGGGTACAGCTTTTTTCAGTTTGGATTCCATTCATGGTTTCCCCTGACGGCAATCTCTGACGGAACCCATGAACGGAGTCCCAACGCAGATGTGAATGAAGCCTAATACTTGATTTTCTCTGCTCCATAACTCATTGGATGTATCTATGTTTTACTTACATGCCTTTACAAATTCAATAAAAAGAGAATTCAAAAAAGAAAAAAACTTTCTGAAAAGTTGTTTGCAATGGGAAAGGCCAGACAAACTGCATGACAAACTGGAAGAGTTATGGTCACGATTAGAGATGAGCGAAGCGGGACAACCGAACCCGGTTTCGGTCCGAACATCAGGAAAAGTTCGGTTCGCAGCGAATCCGAACTTCACCGGGTTCGGCCGAACCCGTTTTGACCGAACCTGGTCAAAAATATTATACAAATCGGCAGCCACTTGTCTCTATCAATCACTGATAGAGAAAAGAGGCTGCTGATTAAAAATAAAATAAAAAGCATTTCATACGTACCCGGTCGTTGTCTTGGTGACGAGTCCCTCTTCTTCCTCCAGTCCGACATTCTTTTCTGACGCGGCAGCCTGCGATTGGCTGCAGAGGCCGCGGCAGCCTGTGATTGGCTGCAGCGGTCACATGGGCTGTAACGTCATCCAGGAATGTCGGGCCGGATGTCGAGAGGGACGCGTCACCAAGGCAACGGCCAGGAGACCGGACTGGAGGAAGCAGAAAGTTCTCGGTAAGTATGAACGGCTTTTTTTTTTTACAGGTGACTCTATATTCTGATCGGAATTCACTGTCCAGGGTGCTGAAACAGTTACTGCCGATCAGTTAACTCTTTCAGCACCCTGGACGGTGACTATTTACTGATGTCGCCTAGCAACGCTGCCGTAATGACGGGTGCACACATGTAGCCACCCGTCATTACGGGGCCTCATGCACACGACCGTAAACACACCCATTATTACGGGTCGTAATTACGACCCGAAATAGCGGGCCCATAGACTTCTGTTAGCCACGGGTACCTTCCCATTATCTCACGGGAAGGTGCCCGTGCCGTTAAAAAGATAGAACATGTTCTATTTTTTTATTTTACGGGCCGTGCTCCTATACTTTATAATGGGAGCACGGCTCGGAAAAACGACCGGCTGCCCGTGGCCGGCCGTGCTCATCTCCTGAAACTCTCTGTGCTGCCTTAAACTCTGTGGACAGGTCAGGATCCTATTTCTTTTAAATGCTGCTGGGGAACCCGCTCGATCCACTATATAAGGCTGTGCTACAGTGCAGCATTTAAAAGAAACAGGATCCTGACCTGTCCACAGAGTTTAAGGCAGCACAGAGTATTTCAGGAGATGAGCGTGCAGATTCAGTGCTGCTGTGAACTCTGCTCTTACCATTACGTAGCTCTCAGTCTGTTACCTCTCCTCCACTCCTGTGCTCAATAACACCTTCACATGATTGGCAAGTCACCACCCCGCACAAGATCCGCACGCTCATCTCCTGAAATACTCTGTGCTGCTGTGAACTTTGCTCTTACCATTACGTGGTGACTTGCCAATCATGTGAAGGTGTTATTGAGGACAGGACTGGAGGAGAGGTAACAGACTGAGAGCTACGTAATGGTAAGTGCAGAGTTCACAGCAGCACTGAATCTGCACGCTCATCTCCTGAAATACTCTGTGCTGCCTTAAACTCTGTGGACAGGTCAGGATCCTGTTTCTTTTAAATGCTGCACTGTAGCGCAGCCTTATATAGTGGATCGAGCGGGTTCCCCAGCAGCATTTAAAAGAAACAGGATCCTGACCTGTCCACAGAGTTTAAGGCAGCACAGAGTATTTCAGGAGAGGAGCGTGTAATTGGCTGCAGAGGCCGCTGCAGCCTGTGATTGGCTGCAGAGGCGGTCGCGTGGGATGAAGCGTCATCCCTGGAAGCCGGCCTTCTGACGTCATCCTGACGTGCGTGACCGCCACTCCAGCCTATGATTGGCTGCAGCGGCGACATGGATGAAACGTCATCGCTGGAGGCCGGACAGGAGGAATGTAAGTATGAACGTATTTTAAATTTTGTTTTGTTACATTAAAATTGTATTTTTCGTGCGCCGAGCATGTACTGTCAAGGTTGCTGAAAGAGTTAGAGCAGCCCATTAACTCTTTCAGCACCCTGGACAGTACCATGCTCGGCGCACGGAAATTACAGGTTCGGTCAGAACTAGTTCGGTCCGAATCAAACTTTTTCGTGAAATTCGGCGAACTAGCCGAACCGAACTTTTCATAAGTTCGCTCATCTCTAGTCATGATAATCTGCTTTTGGAGATTCCCAGAATCTAGGGTGCAGACCAGGTAGACTGTAACAATTGTTTCCAGAGTTTCAGAGTGGTTAATGTCCCGTGGCTCAGTTTATCTAGGCATACAGTTGTTTACAGAACCAAATAATTCCTGCAGAGATAGTTGACATTGGAGGAAAATAAGTAGAATGCTTACTTTGCTTTACTTCTGATTCATTGGCATTAGTGTAGCATATACCCCTTATTTTATGTTATAAATTATGTATACCACTGTGAATAGCACCAGAGTATGAATCTATTCATATTGTATACTTGTTCTATGAAGCTTAATGTATAAATCAACTAGCGATTGGAGCTGACATTATAGTATTTTCTTGTTTGAGCAGTATGATGTGCCTGCATTAAAGAAAGAAAACAAGAATGCTGTTTTCACACAGCATAAAACTTTCACTAGGTGTTTTAATTCTAACTTTTTATTAAATTACATTATATTAATTTTACTACTTAGCCCATTGCACAGTACACATACTGTATAAGAGAAGGTTATATGCTACTTTTACACTGGAGCAATGTTACATTAACTTCCTTATCTGTACACTGTGTTTTGCATGTGCGGAAATGGAAATGCCAGAAATGCTTCTCTTAAACTACTGCAAAATTACACTTGTAGTTGTAAAATTACATTTTTTTTTTAATTTATACTGTACATTGGGCTTTGCCATTTGGGAAAAAGTAGAGAACAATAAGGAATGCTTCTTTTTCAACCCAGCAAATTACACAAACTCTTTATCTAAGCACACTATGCTATTACAGCATGAAAGAAGAAAGAAACTGGAATTCTATTATTATTTTTCGTGTAAATAGCATGAAGGCCGCTGTTAAGAAAAAAAAGACACGATTTGTTAAAAGTTAAGGCCATACACAAAAAGTTTCCTAATAACATAGTGAAAGACAAAGTTTGAAAGAGACCTAATGGATAAAGGGAAGTCAGATGAAAGATATTGATCTAAATTATATAGATGTGGGAGAATAGGTTATAAGACCACATTGCACATTTTTGGAAAAGAAGTAAAGAACAAAAAAAGTGGTATAAGGGCACGTCCAGACGTGGCAGAATTTTTCCGCTGCAAATGTTGGTGCAGATTCAGGGCAATTACGCAACGAATCTGCAGCAACATTTGCACATTTGACAGGTAATTCAGACATTGCAGACATCACAGCGGACTTGCCACAGATTTCAGTTTTTGCATTGCAAAGGCTGAAATCCACAGTGAAATTCAGCTTCTTCTCCACAACATAATGTGCATGCTGCGGAGGGAAAATTCTGCACCGCAGCCTAATTTCCGCACAGTTATTTTCTGCAACGTCTGAACTAACTTGTCCGCAACGGAATTCAACAGCAATTCCGCCAAAACTGAACTTGGCCTAAGGCCTCATTCACACGATAGGGTCCGAGTGTCGGCCGATAAAATCGGCCGTTTTGGGCCGTTTTTCCCGGCCGGTTTGCATCCGTTTTGCATCCGTTCCTATTCCGTTCCGGGCCGTGTTGCCGTTTTTAACGGCCGATTTTGACCCGTTTTGCTTCAGTTTTTTTCCCTGTCCGTTTTAAAATCGGATGAATTTCATTTAAATTTGTTGCCACACACAGCCCTCTGTAGATAATGCCACAGCCCCCCTGGTAGGTAATGCCACCCAGCCCTCTGCAGGTAATGCCACCCAGCCCCCTGTATGTAATGCCATCCAGCCCTCTGCAGGTAATGCCACCCAGCCCCCAGCAGGTAATGCCATGCAGCCCCCGGCAGGTAATGCCACGCAGCCCCCGGCAGGTAATGCCACGCAGCCCCCGGCAGGTAATGCCACGCAGCCTCTGGCAGGTAATGCCTTCCTGCCCCCGGAAGGTAATGCCATCCTGCCCCCTGTAGGTAATGCCATCCTGCCCCCTGTAGGTAATGCCACCTAGCCCTCTGTAGGTAATGCCACCCAGCCCCCTGTAGGTAATGCCACCAAGCCCCTGGCAGGTAATGCCACCCAGCCCCAGCAGGTAATGCCACCCAGCCCCCTGCAGGTAATGCCACCATGCCCCCTCTAGGTAATGCCACCCAGCTCCCTGTAGGTAATGCCACCAAGTCCCCTGTAGGTAATGCCACACAGCCCCTTGTAGGTAATGCCACACAGCCCCTTGTAGGTAATGCCACCAAGTCCCCTGTAGGTAATGCCACACAGCCCCCTGCAGGTAATGTCACCCAGCCCCCTGTATGTAATGCCACCCAGCCCTCTGCAGGTAATGCCACCCATCCCCCGGCAGGTAATGCCACGCAGCCCCCGGTAGGTAATGCCATGCAGCCCCCTGCATGTAATGCCATGCCTGCCCCTGTAGGTAATGCCACGCTGCCCCCTGTAGGTAATGCCACCCAGCCCCCTGCAGGTAATGCCACCCAGCCCCCTGCAGGTAATGCCACCCAGCCCCCTGCAGGTAATGCCACCCAGCCCCCTGTATGTAATGCCACCCAGCCATCTGCAGGTAATGCCACCCAGCCCCTGGCAGGTAATGCCACGCTGCCCCCTGCAGGTAATGCCACGCTGCCCCCTGCAGGTAATGCCATGCTGCCCCCTGCAGGTAATGCCATGCTGCCCCCTGCAGGTAATGCCACGCTGTCCCCTGCAGGTAATGCCAACCTGCCCCCTGCAGGTAATGCCACCCTGCCCCCTGTAGGTAATGCCAGCCAGCCCCCTGCAGGTAATGCCACCCAGCCCCCGGCAGGTAATGCCACGCAGCCCCCGGCAGATAATGCCACCCAGCCCCCTGCAGGTAATGCCACCCAGCCCCTGCAGATAATGCCACCCAGCCCCCTGCAGGTAATGCCACCCAGCGCCCTGTAGGTAATGCCACCCAGCTCCCTGTATGTAATGCCACCAAGTCCCCTGTAGGTAATGCCAAACAGCCCCCTGTAGGTTGCACCCATCCCCCCCTTTCCAGGAGAAGTCACTGACTTCAATGTCCATATATGGACAGTGCAGTCACTGACTTCTCCTGGAGAGGATTCCCCGACCCGGGGATTCCGCTTCAGAAGTGAGTGACGTCACTGTGTCCATATATGGACAGTGTGGTCACTCACTTCTCCTGTAGCGGAATTCCCTGCCACAGGGTCGGGGATTCTGCTTCAGAAGTGAGTGACATCGCTGTGTCCATATATGGACAGTGTAGTCACTCACTTCTCCTGTAGCGGAATTCCCTGCCACAGGGTCGGGGATTCCACTTCAGAAGTGAGAGACGTCGCTGTGTCCATATATGGACAGTGTAGTCACTCACTTCTGTATCGGAATCCCCGGCAATAGGGTCGGGGATTCCGCTTCAGAAGTGAGTGACGTCGCTGTGTCAATATATGGATAGTGTAGTCACTCACTTCTCCTGTAGCGGAATCCCCGGCTAAGGGGTCGTGGATTCCGCTTCAGAAGTGAGTGACGTCGCTGTGTCCATATATGGACAGTGTAGTCACTCACTTCTCCTGTAGCGGAATCCCCAATCCCCAGCAGGGGATTGGGGATTCCGACTCCTACAGGGAGCAAAAAAAGACCCTCCTCCTCCTCACATGCACTCTGCACTGTGAGGAGGAGGAGGAGAGAGAGTGCGAGCGACGAAATACATGGCCATCACTCGGGACACATTCCGGTGATGGCCGTGTATTACCCGGCATCATAGACTTCTATGGGAACCGGGCGACCGGGTAAACGGCCGAAAATATGGTACGTCCCATTTTTTGACGGCCAGGTTTCCCGGGCCGTCAAAAAAAATCGGTCGTGTGAATAGCCCCATTAGGGGTCTATTGTTCCTAATGCAGCCGGGTGACGGACGATTTATGAACGGCCGTGACCCGGCCGGGAAACCCTGTCGTGTGAATAAGGGCTAAAAGTTATCTATGTTTGTCTGTTAGTCAATATTGTCCACAGTGGAATACAAAGAACAAATAAGGACATATTTTAACGTTATGCAATTTTATTTATGGAAGTAGAGTTAAAGCATAATTTTGATCAGGTAAAATAACTTGTTTTTGTTAATTAAATAAAGACCATTTACTCCAAAAGTGAAATGATAGATTTTTGAGCAAACACATGATTTGGAAGAGAATAATTTCATGCAATTAAGAACAAAAATAAGTGATTAATTAAGCTGGGTATAATTTCTTGACAGTATTTTACTTTCAACTTGTATTTCAGCCTGAAATTGGATGAAGCTGTGAACTATGATTTCCTTGCACAATATGAATATCCTGATGATAGGATTGCTACTGTTGACTTGAAATGTATGCAACTTATCTAAAAGTAATCATCTTAAAAGTTTGCTTTATATTCACACGGTATTTAGATTGTAAGCTATGAGGGTGAAAACAAAGGGAGCGGCAGTTACATGCGGCCAGGCCAAAGCACCCCCCCCCCCCCTGAATGGCTGCAAAATTTTTCCTGTGATATCAGCAAAATAGTGCGGCCGTAAGTTTGGCCGCCTGCAGCTGCTGATCTATGTGTTCTCACCTTTAGGCTGGGTTCACACTGAGTTTTTTGCAGGCAGAGCAAAATCTGCCTCAAAATTCCGAATAGAATTTTGAGGCAGATTTTGCTCTGCCTGCACGCCGATTTTCGCTGCGTTTTTCACTGCATTTTTTGCTGCATTTTTCACCCGCGGCAATTGAGCGCCGCGGGCAAAAAACGCAGCAAAGTACTCTTTCTCTGCCTCCCATTGATGTCAATGGGAGGTCAGAGACGTAAACGCCTGAAGATTGGGCATGTACCTTCTTTTTCCCACTAGCCGTTTTTTCCGCTTGAAAAAAACGCCTCCGCCTCCCATTGAAATCAATGGGAGGCATTTTGGGACGTTTTTTGGCGCATCTTCCAACGCGTTTTCCGAGTCAAAAAAGTGTCAAAAAACTCTGTGTGAACTGACCCTTAGGGGGAGAGACCTCGCTCCTTTTGTCTCATTGTTTTGTTCATTTTCTTTATTTGTTCATTTTACTGGTTTGTTACTTCCCCCAACTGCAAAGCGCTATGGAATAATTTGGCGCTAAATAAATAAAGATTGTTATTATTTTAAAACTTGATTTTTATTCACATTTTTCCGAACAGACAACAGGCAGCAAACTAAAGAAAAGACATGCATGACTGACAAGATATCAAATGCTGGTAATGATAATGCACAGAACGTACTTTACAGAAATATACTACATAGTTCCACCAAAAATTATCTAAATCAGAAAAATCAGAAGAGATTAAACATATAAATAATTTAGGTAGACTTTTGAAAAGAAACAGAAACTAACCTTCAAGAGAATAATTTGGTAGGAGCTGAGAGGTCCACAACCAGATGAGAAACCTACATTGGAAGGATAGGGTTAGCCTGTAAATTATTATTACCACTAGACATAAGCTAATTTCCCAAAATTAGCTTTGTGTGCAATTCCATTGAACCAGCCGCTAGATTCGATTGGTCCGACTAAATTAGTAGCGAATCGATAGTGCCTCAATTGCCCTGAGAAGTCATGTATGACACCCTGAGGTCTTCTAGAACTGTATCCAACCCCTTTCAAGATCTTTAACGCCAAGACAGTATTAGTAATGTCAAAGTGACAGCAAGATAAATGGCTATAGGTAGACAGATGGTTGCCAGTGGTAACAAATAGCCTGTCTAAAAACACACTGCACTGTCAGATATTTAATGACAGGACGTCACACAGAGAGTGAGAGATAGTAAAACACAGAATATAGAGATTGGATTAGTGTGAGTGAGTGTGGAGAAGAAAATAAATAGTTAGATTTCCAATAAATGTTATAGAGAGAAAGATTTTAGAGAGAGATAGGAGTCAGTCAGTGTCAGTGTGCTAGTTAGACAGGCACAATCAGCCATTGCTGCAAGTGAGTGCTGTTGCAGCTACTCACACCCTCTCTCCTAACTGTAACCCCATAAAGCAGCAGCATTATCTAGTTTGCTCATCAGTAACTCACACCTACACTCTTTATGATTGGCTGTGCTAAGGAGAGCTGCCTGCAAGTCATTATAAGGAAGCTCACCAAGCCACTGCTAGAAGTCATGTGATTCTTCTTTTTTGTCTTCCTGTCTTATTCTCATCTATAAAATGGTGCCTGCCAATCCATGTGGGACAAATCCCAAAAGTTTTGTATTTGCGAAAATCAGAAACTTTTGGAAATATGTAACAAATTTGATTCATGTAGAATCAATATGCTCTCTAATTGCCTCCTCAAAAGAATACACTCCATAGTAACCAGTTTTTGTTAAATGTATATATACAGTGTGACTTCATAGCTACAGATATAAATAAAGATTATTTTTATTATTACTACACAGTAAAATTTCTAAAATCCTGATCGAATGATCCAGATGACACAGAGACCACACATAACTGTGGCCGCATTGCTTAGGGCCTGTTCACATCACCGTTCGCTTTCTGTTCCGGGGTTCCGTCGCAGGTTTCCGTCGGGAGAACCCCGCAACGGAAAGTGAAAGTGAAACCACAGCTTCCGTTTCAGTCACCATTGATATCGATGGTGACGGAAACATCGCTAATGGTTTCCGTTCGTCACCATTCCAGCAGATTTCCGTTATTCAGACGGAATCAATAGCGCAGTCGACTCCGCTATTGATTCCGTCGTTAAAACGGAAACCTGCCAGACGAGCAGAAACCATTAGCGATGTTTCCATCACCATTGATATCAATGGTGACTGAAACGGAAGCTGTGGTTTCACTTTCACTTTCCGTTGCGGGGTTCACCCGACGGAAACCTCCGACGGAACCCTGGAACAGAAAGCGAACGGAGATGTGAACAGGCCCTTACATACAATTGTTGTAGTAGATTACAGTATTGTAACACTGTGAGCACTGATTGGACATTTTCAGCGTGTGTAGAGACACTCCGGATTGATAAGGGAAATGGTAACATCCAGAATATATTAGAGCATACAGAAGAAGCTGTATTCATCAAACGGTAGGATATTGTCAAGAATATTTGTTTCATTTTTTGGTTTTACTGCACTGAAGTAAAGAAAAAATGCAAAGATGCACATCTCATAGAAGTCTCATATAAATCAATCAAACCTTTCATGGGTCTTTGGTTTTAGTAAAATATTACAACAAAAATGCCAGCGTGGGCAGATGCATTCTCAGTTTTTCTGGATCATGTACACAAAAATTCCTTATTCCAGAAGACTTTCTATTCAATAATCATCTTTGTGTTTTATATTTTATCACTTACTCATTAGAGGTAAGCATACAGAGTGCTGGAATATAGAAGCTTCGCTTTGTGCTCCCACTGAAAAGTGTGTGTGGGGGGGGGGGTCCTATTTGCATTGGAACGCAGGAGATAAAAGTTAAGACTCAATGTAAATCACACTATATCTACTTTATAGGTATAGGTTGCTATCAGCTTAAGGAACCTAGTGCACTGAGTTAATATGCTTGTATTTTCTTTACAATATCTAAATAGTGAATATTGCTCAGATGCTAAATATACCTAAAACATTTCTTGAATTTTGTACATGACCTCAGTGCTTAAATACAGCCACACAGTGATAAAATACATCTTTATCTTGAGAATAAATCAGAAAAGCAGCAGAACTTAAATCAATAAACATCTCACCCAGTAGCATTTTGTTTATTGATTTGCAATTGTGGCTGAAATTATCAAAGCATTATGACTACAAGGAATTATTATTATGCGGGTTTCATTGCTTGCAGCATTTTGTGTACACTTTGCTGTATAAGCTTTAGTATTGCCAAATAGTCACATAGATAATTCTTGCAGAGAAT
Source organism: Rhinoderma darwinii (assembly GCF_050947455.1). Classification (NCBI taxonomy): domain Eukaryota; kingdom Metazoa; phylum Chordata; class Amphibia; order Anura; family Rhinodermatidae; genus Rhinoderma; species Rhinoderma darwinii. The sequence continues at coordinate 388,621,587 of NC_134688.1, read as the reverse complement.
GGCAAAACTCTTAAAGACATATCTATAAAGAGTACATGACACTTAAAAGAAAACAAGTATTAGGCTGGGTTCACACGGCGTGGATACGCTGCTTAAAGAAACACAGACCTCTGGGTAAGTTTAAGATTATTTTTTTTCTGAGTTGCGTTTTTTGCGGCGGAAGCGCTGCGATTCCGCCGCGAAAAACGCAACAATTGCTGTCTGTTGTCTGTTTTACCTCCCCATTGAATTCAATAGAGAAAACCCATAAAAATAAGCAGCGTTTACACAAACACAATTGACATGCTGCGGAATAACATTCTGCACCGCAGGTCAATTTTTTCCACTCAGTATTTACACATCGTGTGGATGACATTTGTTCTATCTCATAGACTTTGCTGCTACAGTATTAAGCCGCACATTTTCCGCAACTAATTTCGCTGCAGAAAATTAGCAGTATTTACGCAACGTGTGAACTGACCCCTGCATGTACCAATGAAAAATATTTTGAAGATGAAAAATTGAAAGGAGTTTTCAAATTTGATGTAATTAAATCCTATTCATAGTTTCATAAAAAGTTTTACAAGTTTCTAATAATTGCCAGCGACGACCTACTAGACCAGATGCCACTCTGTGTTTTATGCTAAGAGATCTAGAAAAAAGGGCGGCGCATGTGAACTGAACATTGACCACCCAGCCAACCAAAATTCAGCAAGTCTTGTTAAACTATTTCATGGCGAGTATACTTGTCAGGCTGGTAGAGCTGGCACTTCAATTGTGCCCGTGCTAATAAGAAGCAGGGAAATGGCTGTTACCATAAGTTGAGACAAAATAAATATTCCTAGTCCCATTCTTCAGTGGTTTACTTACCACCAGTCTATACATACTCTCGATTTGGGTATCTTTGCCATCTGAATTTGTTTTTTACCATTTCTTATTGACGTTCCCTCTTTTTTTTGGGATCTGTAATGACTCTGTCAACTCTTTGGAATTAAATTTTTAGTCAGAGCCCTGATAGACGCTTCAGGATGGAAGCTATCTTATTGTAAAAATGAAGTTCTATCTGCTTTCTTTGAGTATAAATCTGTTTAAAATTTTCCATTCTGTAAATATACCCTCATAACAGAAAGCTCAATTCCTTTTTAGAGTAAACCATAGTAAATTTTAATGTCCTATGTCTAGTATTTAGCTCATTTTAAAATGTATTAAATAACACAAGGTCCCCTGACCAGATGGCGAAAGCGTCGTATATGTACCAAAGCCAGGTCACAAAAAATTGTGAAAAAAGCTGGCCATACTATTCAAGGGCCACTCAAACTCCACAATAACTACATTTGCATAGTAAGAGCTTACATTGTCCCCATGGCAGTCTCTTACCGTTGCCTATAGTAACAGTCTTGAACTAAAAAATGATTTATATTGAAGACAACCTAAAGTAGGCATAATATAAATTGCAGCTGTGGAAATGGCAGAGACTCTGTCATCTCAGAAAAAAAACCTAAACTACAGTAATCTGTAAATGACTTAACAGATGCTGATTCCGAATCTGCAATGCTTATTTTTCTACTTACTTGCATTCTCCCGCTGTAGGCCCGTGTGCTGTAAACAGGCCGTGTGCTGCATGATGAGGCATAGAGAGGGCCACTAAGCAATGCGATATGATAAAGACTACTTAGCGTTGTCATCATCATGCAGCGCACAGCCTGTGTGCACGCTTACAGCGGGGAAATGCAAGTGAGTAGAAAGATAAAAATTGCAAATTCAAAATTAGCATCTTTTAAGCTATTTATGAATTACTGTAATTTCAGGGGGAGTTTCAGAGGTGAAAACAGTCACACGGACCTATGTAATTCAATGCGGCCGTTCACATGGCTGTTGTTTCAACGGACCGTGTGAAGGGTCCATTAAAAAATAGGACATGTTCTATTTTTTTGCGCTCCACGCATCCCTCCATAGACTCTAAGCCTATGGGGGATGTGTGATAACACATCCTGCAAGGATGCACCTCGGACTTGAAAAACTGTAGTTTTTCACGTCCGAGGTTTCATACGCACGTGTGAATATAGCCTAAGAAACTCTTTCCCGACAGCAGGCTTTTCTTACCACCACAGATTTGCAGGTGAATTGCGGCCGCTAAAACACGTTCATGTGCATAAGACCTTAAGAAATCAATAATAAATGCTAAGTTTTACGGGAAGCTTTGGTGCCTTGGATATCTTTGGGCTCTGAATACTTGTGACAAGGTGAAAGGTCGCACCAAGTTTAGGCCGGATTTACACAAGCGTGTGCCTTTTGCGTGTGCAGAAAACGTGGCGTTTTGCGCGCACAAAAGGTACATAAGAGCTCCGTGTGTCAGCCGCGTATGATGCGTGGCTGCGCGATTTTCACGCAGCCGCCATCATGATGACACTCTGTTTGTATGTTTGTAAACAGAAAAGCACGTGGTGCTTTTCTGTTTTCATTCATACTTTATACTGCTGTTGCGTGAATCACACACGGCACACGGAAGTGCTTCCGTGTGCTGCGCGTGATTTTCACGCACCCATTGACTTCAATGGGTGCGTGATGTGCGAACAACGCACACATAACGGACATGTCGTGAGTTTTACACAGCGGACACACGCTGCGTGAAACTCACGGACAGTCTGCACGGCCTCATTGACGAACATAGTTCCGTACGAGGCGCGTGAAAATCACGCGCGTTGCACGGACGTATTATACGTTCGTCTAAATAAGCCCTTAGGAGAATATCAAGCGGTGCAGGAAATAAACCTCTACTATTTGCCGACTTTTTTTTTACTGCTCTTTGACAACTTCTTTCTGGACTTCTGACTATGTCTCTGTTTTCATGATTCTGATACTGATTTGCGTGCTTTTTTCCCTGGCATATTCCCAACTACAATTTTATATCCTGATTACCTACTGCCATAGATGACTTGGCCACACAATTGTGTTTCCTCCCCATTGCCATGGGTGATCACTTTTTCTTTTGAGTGTTCGCTTGCTTTGTAATTACTAAACATTATTTAGAGAGTTAGTCTTCAGAGAGGCACCTCAAACGAATATCCTGAGGTCAGCAGGGGATCCCACATGTGATTTAAGCAGTTCGTTTTGGCTCTTTCTCTGAATATCATAAGGCATTTAAGGTGTTACAATCATACATTTTGTGTTTCAGTTCCCCATACAGTTCAAATGTTTGCTTGCTGTCACTGAATAGAAACATTCTTGTTGACAGAGGATTTAAACTTGTACTGGTCATATCTACCTGATACAGGTGCATGTCTCTTTGCAAAATAAATGACAATATTGAACAAATCATTATAGTAACATAGAGTAACATAGTCACAGATTTGCTGTAGATTTTCGGTCCGGACAGTCCACAGGTAAAATCTGCAGCGCTATGCTATATAATGCCAGTAAATGAGATTTTGCAAAATCTTATCTTTATTATTATTATTATTATTTCTATTACTTATATAGCGCCAACATATTTCGCAGAGGTCCTTACTGTCTCCATTGTGGCTCACAATCTAAATTCCTTATCGGTATGTTATTATCAGACAATTTCCGAATAGATTTTGACCTGCGGAGCGAACTTTTAGGGTATGTCCACACGCAGCGTAAATACTGCGGATTTCTCGCAACGGATTTAATTGCGGAAAATCCGCAGCGTAATACAGTAGCAGCAGAGTGGATGGGATTTGAACAAATCTCATACACTTACTACATAAAAAAACCTGCCGAAAAATCGTTCATAAATTGACCTGTGGTGCGTTTTTTTAAATCGCGGCTTTTCAGTTGTGGGTTTTCTCCATTGAATTCAATCGGGCGGTAAAACCCGCAACAAATAGCAGATGTTGCAATTTTTACAGCGGAAAAGCTGTGACTATGCTGCAAAAAGACGCAACTCAGAAAAAAAAAATTATACTTTCCCAGATCTTTCTGCTCCTGCGTCATCCCATGTGACTGTCACATGGAATAAAAAGTCATCTCAGGTGGCCGGGCATCAGGACGTCAAAGGGAACCATCACCATGGCTACGGGTAAGTATAGACTTATTTTTTACGCGCTGTTTTCTGCAGCAGACCACAATTTGGGACAGCTTTTTATCTGGAATTCCCTGCGGCGTCCATTTCGGATACGCTGTGTACTTTTACACAGCGTATCCGCCCTGTTTGAACATACCCTAAAGGGCATGTTCACACGATACAGATTTGTTAAATGCAAATCCAGAGGGTATTATTCAGAAAATCAGTTGACACCCAGATCCACACATGGATTAGCCCTATTGTAATTCAGTTAAACGCTATGTACACCTTGGAAATAGTTCTTGTTTGTGTTTTTAAATAAAAGTGTCTATCAGTGTGATTGGTGCAGCTTTCAAAATACTTTTTAGTAAAAATTATTTTTACTTTTTGAGATACAGCTGCTTTGTATCCTGTATACAGAGCAGCTGTATCTAGCGCTGTAACCTTTATCCGTCAGGTCTACAGGACTGACTGGTTCAGTGTCATTGGGTCCTGCGTGTCTCTGACGCGCAGGATCTGCCTGTAATCGATCACATCTATGTTATGAACTTAGATGTGATCGACTGCAGCTCATTCCTGCGCATCAGAGACACGCAAGACCTGCTGATACTGAACCCGTCAGTGCCGCTGACCTGACGGATACAGGTTTCAGCGCTAGATACAGCTGCTCTATATACAGGACACAAAGTAGCTGTATCTCAAAAAATAAAAATAATTTTTAATAAAAAGTATTTTGAAAGTTGCACCAATCACACTGATAGACACTTTTATTTAAAAAAAACGAAACAAAAAACAAAACATGATTTCAAAGGGTGTAAGTTAATTCTCTCAGGATTTACCAGTAACAGCACACCCAGACTCTAGCCCGAAATTATGGCCAGGTATCAGAGAATGGACATAAAGGTCTCCCAACTCATTGTGCAGGTAATTATTTTATAAGTTATAATATCATTCTATAAATTTTTCTGTTATAATATATAGAGTGCTGTGAAAAATTTGCTGTGAAATCCTAATTTCTTCTATTTTTGCATATTTGTCAAACTTGAATGTCTTTAAAAATGTAACACTACTTTTCATTTATTGATGGAAAAATGTTGTTCAGTCCTATCTTAGCTACTAAATCAACTAGTTAACCAAATTCAATTGACAATTGGATTCAATTTCACTAGCCATTATCAGGCATGATTACTGCCAGACTTGTTGAATCCAAACATCACTTAACCCCTTCCCCCTGCTGGCATTCTGGGCCCTAATGTCCAAGCCATTTTTTAGATTTTTCCATTGTCACATTCGAAGAGCTGTAACTTTTTTATTTTTGCGTCGGCATAGCTGTATAAGGTCTTGTTTTTTGCGGGACGACTTGCAGTTTTTATTGGTACCATTTGAGAGTAGATGCGACTTTTTGATCACTTTCTATCACATTTTTTTTAAGTCAGGATTAACAGAAAACAGCAATTTTTCCATTGTTTTTAATTTTATTTTTTACGGCGTTCACCGTGCGGGTTAAATAACGTAACAGCTTTATAGTCGGGGTCGTTACGGATGCGGCGATACCAAATATGTGTAACTTTTTTGCTTTATTGTAGTTTTTTTTTAATAGTAAAGCATTTTGTAAGGGGAAAAGCTGGGTTTTTCATTTTTTTTTTTCACTTTTTTTTTTCATTAACTTTATTAAACTTTTTTTACTTTTTTACTAGTCCCACTAGGGGACTTCACTATCCTCCGATCGCTATTATAATACACTGCAATACTTTTGTATTGCAGTGTATTACTGCCTGTCCGTTTAAAACGGACAGGCATCTGCTAGGTCATGCCTGCGGCATGATCTAGCAGGCATTCGCTGCAGGCAGACCTGGGGGTCTTTATTAGACCCCCGGCTGCCATAGAAGACACAGACACTCGGCGATTTTATCGCCGGGTGTCAGTGAGATGAGAGGGAGCTCCCTCCCTCTCTCCAAAACCATTCAGATGCGGTGCTCGCTATTGTGCACCGCATCTGAGGGGTTAAACAGGTGAGATCGATACTAATATCGATCTCACCTGGCAGAGCAGGGACGCCCCCAGCCCTCAGCTGCCTCTAGCAGCTGAGAGCAGGGAGATTTCACGGCTCCCTGCTCTGTTTACTTTATTCTACAGCAGCGACGTAGTTTGGCGGCGCTCTAGAATAAAGCCCACTAATGACCGCCGTAAAAAGACGTATCGGCGGTCATTAAGGGGTTAAATAGAACCTGTCTGGCAATGTAATGCAGGGTAGAATATCTCAAAAAGCAACACAAAATGCCATGTTCTAAAGAGATTCAAATACAGATGACAAAAAAAGTTATTGAAATCTACAATTCTGGAAAGGGTTACAAAGCTAAGTCTCTGGGACTCCAGCGTAGCCCAGGTAGAGCCATTATCCACAGATGTAGAAAACTTGGAATAGTAGTGAACCTTCCCAGGAGTGACGGGGGGGTTATGCAGCAGAACAATGATCCGAAGTACACAAGCAAGTCCACATTTGAATATCTCAAAAGAAACAGAATTAAAGTTTTGGAGTGGCCGGGTAAAAATCCTGACTTGATATTCCATTAAGATGCTGTGGAAAACCTTTAACAGGCAGTTAATGCTTGAAAATCTTCAAATGTAGCCAAATGAAAACAATTTTGCAAAGAAGAGTGGGCAAAAATTCCTCCATAAGGCCTCATCTACACGAGCGTGTGCGTTTTGCGCACACAAAAAACGTGGCGTTTTGTGTGCGCAAAAGGCACTTAAAGGGGTTGTCCGAGATACCAACATTTTTTCAAAAACTCTGTCATACATTACCCCTTATACAGACAACCTAAATAAAGCATTATTTTTTAAAAAAATTCTACTTAGCACATTTCTGCTTTGAGTTTAGCACAGCTTGTTTACATGCAGTTCAGCTCTGGTTTGTTGATCTTTCCTTGTTATGAAACTTTTTTCCCGTGCACGCTCATTGCAGGCTGCAATGAGCGTGCACGTACCTTCCAAGAGTTCACGTGAGCTGTCCTTGCTCCTCCCGCTGACCTCCTTCACTGGACTTGTCTCCTTGCTGACATTCTTGAAGGATGATGAGCAAATGTTCTCCCCCATTATGTTTTTCACATTTATGTTTTCTTTCTCTTTTCAGTTCTATAAACCTCTTCGTGTCTACCCCAACCCTCATCCACCCTCTTCTATCTCATCTCTCTCCACTAAGGCCATGTTCACACAGAGTTTTTTTGCAAGAGGAATATCTGCCTCAAAATTCCGTCTTGAAGTTTGCGGCAGATTTACCTCTCCCTGCACATTGATTTTTGCGTCGTTTTTCCCGGCGTTTTTTGTGCGCTGTTTGCGTATTTGTTTGCCGCTTTGTTCGGGGCGTTTTTCGCTTCGTTTATCTTGGCGTTTTTTGCTTGTTTGCTTGCTTCTTTTTTTGCGATGTTTTTTGTTGTGTTTTCCATTGCGTTTATCGTAGCCTTTTTCACGTCGTTTATCATTTCTTTTTTTGCGTCGTTGTTTGCGCCTATTTTTGCTGCGTTTTTCGTTGAGTCTTTCGTGGCGTTTTCCCAGTTTGTTTTCGCTGCGTTCTTTGCCTCTGTTTGCGGCGTTTCTCGCGTCTTTTTCCGCGATGTTTTTCGCAGCTTTTTCCGTGGCGTTTATCGTAGCCTTTTTTGCGTCGTTTTTCGCGTCTTTTTTTTGCGTTTTTTTTTCTGCGTTTTTCATTGCGTCTTTCGTGTCGTTTTCCCTGTCGTTTTTCGTGGCGTTCTTTGCCTCTTTGTTTGGGGCTTTTTTCGCGGCTTTATTTGTGATGTTTTTCGCGGCATTTATCGTAGCCTTTTCGGCATTTTTTTTTTGCGGCGTTTGTGGCTTTTTTTGCTGCGTTTTTTGCGTCATTTTCCGTGGCGTTTTTCGCCCGCGGCAATTGAGCGCCGCAGGCATAAAACAACGCGAAATACGCTTTCTCTGCCTCCCATTGAAGTCAATGGGAGGTCAGAGGCGTAAACGCCCGAAGATGGAGCATGTTGCTTCTTTTTCCCGCAAGGCAGTTTTAATGCTCGATTTTAATGCTTGTTACAACAAATTGCAGCATAAATCACGCACCAAACACGCTTGTTTGGTGCATGGTTTTCACGCATGCATCTACTTGAGTGTAGGTGCATGATAACGCACCAATAGAGGACATGCAGTATGTTTCACGCAGCGGACTCTCGCTGCGTGAAAACGGCCCCATTTAAATAAATGGGTCGCGTGTGCTGTGCGTGGTTTCGACGTGGTGTGAATGGGGCCTTATGCGCGTGTGTCAAGTCTGTGTGCTGTGCTTTGAAAAAACGCACAACACACGCAACCCATTTATTTCAATGGGGCCGTTGACACATGTGTGACTTTTCACGCAGCGAGAGTCCGCTGCGTGAAAGATACTGCATGTCCTCTATTGGTGCGTTATCATGCACCTACACTCACATTGAAGTCAATGAATGCGTGAAAACCTCAAACAGCACGCACGTGTTTGGTGCGTGATTTACACAGCAATTTGTTGTAAAAAAGAAGAAAAAAATGGGCTGGCTTTGTGAGTGCGTGAATAACACATGACAATCGAAAAGCACACTGATGCATAAGGGCGGATTTAAACGAGCGTGTGCGTTTTGCGCACACAAATACGGTGGCGTTTTGCGTGCGCAAAATGCACTTGACAGCTCCGTGTCATGTTCATACGGATGCGCGGCTGCGGTTTTCGCGCAGCCGCCATCATTATGACACTCTGGATGTTTGTAGCACGTGGTGCTTTTCTGTTTACATTCATTATTTTACTGCTGTTGCGCGAATCACGCTCGTCCCACGGAAGTGCTTCCATGGGATGCGCCTGATTTTCACGCACCTATTGACTTCAATGGGTGCGTGATGCTCGAAAAACGCAGAAATATAGAACATGTCGCGAGTTTACGCAGCGGACTCACGCTGCGTAAAACTCACGGACTGTCTGCACTGCCCCATAGACTTGCATAGGTCTGTGCGACCCGCGTGAATACCACGCGGGTTGCACGGACGTATAGCACGTTCGTGTTAATCCGCCCTAACGCAAACACACGGATGGGATTGACGCAAGTTTTTCACGCACGGAAAATACACACGCTAGTGTGCATGAAGCCTTACTAATGGACGCTCTTAGACAGTGGCCATTAATAATGAACTAATAATAAATTTTTAAATAAATGAGAAGGACATAGAAAACATATTGTAATAAAATAACACACATAACACTGGTTAACGATTTTATTAAAAATAAAAAAGGTGTCATTGAAGTAGTCCTTGAACTTGATGTAGTACCAAGGACCCAACCTGTAAAAAACACATAATAACTAAGAAAAAAAAAAAAAGAGAGATGCTTAGATACACTGCTCATGTGTGATACTGTTAGACCATGTATCTAAGCCTACCACAAGGTAGCCTTAGTAACATTACCCAAGCAGACAGTGTCACACATGGGCCATGTATCTAAGAATACCACATGTTAGGCTTAGATACAGGGCCCCAAAACACTAATCTTAGGGTATGTTCACACGGCAGCGTCCGTAACGGCCGAAATTACGGGGCTGTTTTCAGGAGAAAACAGCCCTGTCGTTTCAGCCGTAACGGCATGTGCAGGCGCTTGAACGCCGCGTCCATTACGGACGTAACTGTAGCTGGTTTTCCATGTAGTCCATGGAAAACGGCTCCATTTACGTCTGAAGAAGTGACATGACACTTCTTTGGCGCGGGCGTCTATTTACGCGCCGTCTTTTGACAGCGACGCGTAAATATACGCCTCGTGTGAACAGACAAACGTCTGCCCATTGCTTTCAATGGGCAGATGTTTGCCAACGATTTCAAGCCGTAATTTCGGACGTAATTCGGGGGTTAATACGCCCGAATTACGTCCGTAAATAGGCCGTGTGAACATACCCTTATACAGGAATAAAAAGAATGTCATCTGGGGTCCTGTATCTAAGCCTACATTGTGTTAGGCTTAGATACAGGCTCCATGTGTGACACTGTTTGTTAGACCCTGTATCTAAGCCTAACAATGTAGGCTTAGATACAGGACCCCAGAAGATCTTATCTAGTTCAGGACGGGGCACCGTTTAGCCATTTTTAGCACGTTAGTTAAATGGCTATAACTTTTTTATTTGTTGGGCTAACGACTTTATTTTTGCGAAGTTTTTTCCGTAGACAATGCAGGTTTATTTTTTTATCGTTTTTATACACACCTTTTTTGCCATTTTAGAATTTTCATTCATAAAGTTTGAAAATAGTAAAAAAAATAAGCTTTTTTAAGTTTCAGCTATTTTTTTTGTAATAACAGTTTTACCCTAAAATAGACCTTTTATTTGTGATCGTCATTGTCTACCGTAAATTTCTATATGTTACATGTCTATATTAGGGTAATTGGGTCAGCGCTAGCGTTACAACAATGATTGACAGGGGGAACGGTATTTTTTGGGGTGGGTATTTTGTGTATTTATTATTTAATTTTTTTTTGTACTTTACTATTTTTTTTATTATTATTGTCTGTCCCTAAAAGGTCAAAAAAGACCTTTGGGGAACATTATATTTTTTTTTACACCATCTTTTCCACTGTAACTGGAGCTGCACAGCAGCCCCAGTTACAGGGGAAATCAGCCCTCTCATAGTGACGATTGTCACTAATAGGGCTGTGCTGGGTCTAGTAAGACCCAGCAGCAGCCTGCCACTAACGGTACCCGGCGATCATGTGACCAGTCACATGATCACCGGGAGGAATAGAGACAGCGCCGCTGCTGCTGTCTCTATTCCTATACACAGCGTTCATTGAACGCTGTGTAAGAAGACATCGGAGAAGACAGAAGCAGCGAAAGCTGCTTCTATCTTCTCCTCCGGGTCCCCGGCAGTCACTGACAGCCGGAGACCCGACATTCCCGCAGGTGCCGTCCCTCTTCACTTTTTTCACTGTGAACACGCATAGGCGCGCTCACAGTGAAAAAAAGCTGCATAGGCTGGGCGGGCACCCGCAGAAACGACACGTCTCCAGTGACGTGTCGTGTCCCATCCGAGGTCTCGCTGGGGCGAGACCATGTGATCGGGACACGACACGACAGTGGAGGAGGAAGAAAACGTGACGTCAGAAGACAGGTGATCGGAAGAAAAGAGCTGCCAGAACGGAGAACAGAAGCAAGATTGCACAGGTAAGTATATTAGGGAATATTTAATGTGTGTATTGTGTGTTTAACTTTTAAATAAAAATTTATCTCGGACAACCCCTTTAACAGCTCCGTGTGGCCTCAGCATATGATGCGCGGCTGCGTGCTTTTCGCGCAGCCGCCATCATTATGACACTCCGTTTGGATGTTTGTAAACAGAAAAGCACGTGATACTTTTCTGTTTACATTCCGAGTTTGACAGCTGTTGCGCGAATCACACTGTTCGCACGGAAGTGCTTCCGTGTGACATGCGTGGTTTTCACGCACCCATTGACTTCAATGGGTGTGTGATGCGCGAAAAATGCCGAAATATAGAACATGACGTGAGTTTTACGCAGCGGACTCACGCTGCGCAAAACTCACGGACTGTCTGCACAGGCCCATAGACTTGTATAGGTCCGTGCGACGCGCGTGAAAAGCACGCGCGTCGCACGGACGAAAATCACGCTCGTGTAAATGAGGCCTAAAGGTGTAAAACACTCATCGCACGTTATCGCAAATGTTTGATTGTTGTTGTTACTGCCAAGGGTGGCACAACTAGTTGTTAGGATTAGGGAGGGAATTACTTTTTCACATGGGTGGTATAGGTTTTGAATAAATCTTTGTCCTCAAAAATGGAATGATCATTTAAAAGCTGCATTTTGTGTTTACTCATGTTGTCTTTATTTTGTATAAAAATTTGTTGGATGATATAAATCATTTATATGTGATTAATTAGCATAAAATAGAAGAAATCGGTTGAGGGTCAAATATTTTTTCACAGCACTGTACTTTTGAGGAACGCAGAAGAAATGCAGAAGAAAGAGAATAAGGACCTGCTTGAAGTAAGAATATGGTGTCCCACATTACGAAAATGATAGGGTCATACACTGCAAAACTTCAAGTGTCATGCAGTGTGCAAAGAATAGCAGCAAACATTAACCCCTTCATGACCCAGACTGTCTTGGCCTTCATGACCCAGCCGATTTTTTTAAATCTGACGTGTTACTTTATGTGGTAATAACGTTGGAATGCTTTTACCTATCCAAGCGATTCTGAGATTGTTTTCTCGTGACATGTTGTACTTTATGTTAGTGAAAAAATGTTGTCGATAATTTTGGTATTTATTTCTGAAAAACACCACAATTTTTAGAAAAAAATTAGCATTTTTCTAAATTTAAACGTATCTGCTTGTAAAACAGATAGTAATACCACACAAAATAGTTACTAGTTAACATTTCCCATATGTCTACTTTATGTTTTCATCGTTTTTTGAACGTCCTTTTATTTTTCTAGGACGTTACAAGGCTTAGAACTTTAGCAGCAATTTTTCATATTTTAAAGAAAATTTCAAAAGGCTATTTTTTCAGGGACCAGTTCAGTTCTGAGGTGGCTTTGAGGGCCTTATATATTAGAAAATCCCCAGAAGTCACCCCATTTTGAAAACTGCACCCCTCAAGGTATTCGAATTAGCATTCAAAAAGTGTTTTAACCCTTTAGGCGTTTCACAGGAATTAAAGAAAAGTTTAGGTGAAATGTACAAATGTTATTTTTTTTGCCAAAATTTATTACTAATAAAAAAAAATTTGTAACACAGAAGGTTTTACCAGAGAAATGCAACTCAATATTTATTGCCCAGATTCTGCAGTTTTTAGAAATATCCCACATGTGGCCCTAGTGTGATAATGGACTGAAGCAAAGGAGCACCCAGTGGATTTTGGGCCTTTTTTTTTTAGAATATATTTTAGGCACCATGTCAGGTTTGAAGAGGTCTTGTGGTGTCAAAACAGTGGAAACACCCCAAAAGTTACCCCATTTTGGAAACTACACCCCTCAAGGAATTTATCTAGGTGTATAGTTAGCATTTTGACTGCACAGGTTTTTCGCTATATTTATTAGAATTAGTCTGTAAAAATGAAAATCTACTTTTTTCTGAAAAAACATAGAAATTTTTAATATTTACAAGAAATAATAAAGAAAATGCACCCCAACATATGTAAAACAATGTCTCCCGATTACGGCAATATCCCATATGTGGTAATAAACTGCTGATTGGACCCACAGCAAGGCTCAGAAGGGAAGGAGCGCCATTTGGATTTTGTAGCACGGATTTTGCTGGATTGGTTTTCGGTTCCATGTCGCGTTTGCTACGCCCTGGAGAGAACAAAACAGGGGAAACCCCCAAAAGTGACCCCATTTTGGAAACTACACCTCTCAAGGAATTTATCTAGGGGTATAGTTAGCATTTTGACCACACAGGTTTTTTGTAGAATTTAGTGGAATTAGGCAGTGAAAATGAAAATCAACTTTTTTTCTGAAAAAGCATAGAAGTTTAAATTTTTTACAAGGAATAAAGGAAAAAAAGAACCACAACATTTGTAAAACATTTTCTCCTGATTACGACAATACTCCATATGTGGTCATAAACTGCTGATTCGACCCATGGCAGCGCTCAGAAGGGAAGTAGCGCCATTTGGATTTTGGAGCACGGATTTTGCTGGATTGTTTTTCGGTGCCATGCCGCCTTTGCAACACCCTGGAGGGACCAAAACAGTGGAAGCCCCCCAAATTACCCCATTTTGGAAACACCGCTCAAGGAAATTTTTCTAGGGGTATAGTGAGCATTTAGACTACACGGGTCTTTTGCAGAATTTATTAGAATTAGGCAGAGAAAATTAATTTCACAATTTTTTTCCACTAAAATGTTGAATTTTCTCATTTTCACAAGGGATAAAGGAGAAATAAACAACCAATTTTTGTAAAGCTATTTCTCCCGGGTACGGAAATACCCCGCATGTGGTCATACATTTTTTTCATTAGAAATGAATTAACCCTTCCAGGACAGATCCATTTTTTGATTTCTTATTTTCGTTTTTCACTTCCCGCCTTCCAAGAGCCATAACTTTTTTCTTTTTCCGTCACTAGAGTGATGTGAGGGCTTATTTCTTGCGGGAGGAATAGTAGTTTCTATTAATACCATTTAAAGTGCCATAAAAAGTACTGGCAAACTGAAAAAAAATAGGAGAATATAGGAAAAAAATCTGATTCCATTTTTGGGGGTTTTCGTTTTTACAGCTTTCGTCGTGTGGTAAAAACTAAAATTACAGCGATTTTGGCGGTTTAAATTATTTACGTTTTTTACGGTGTTCACCGTGCGAGTTAAATAATGGTTTATTGTAAAATTTCGGCCTTTTACGGACATAGCGATATCAATTCTATTTATTTTTTTACATTACTTTTGAAGAAAAATGGGAAAAGTTTTGTTTTTTTTTAACTTTAAACTTTTTTCTTTTTCACTACTAATAACTTTAATTCTTCTACACATTTTATTAGTCCCCTTAGGGGACTTGTACCAGCGACCATTGGATCGTGCATACAATATGCTGCGATACTAATGTATTGCAGTATATTGTTATTTTTACAGACTCCTGTAACAGCGCGATCGCTGTTCCTGTCCGTTAGTCCTGGGTGTCAGCTGTAATACAGCGTATAGAGCGGGCTCAGCACGTGAGCCCGCTCCATACATCCCCCCCGCACCATGACGTGCTATTAAGTCATAGTGCTCAAAGTGGTTAATGCACAGCGGATGGTGTGAATATTGCCATTTTCCACTGATATGCCATTTTAGTGCATAATATGTTGTGCCCAGTTTGTGCCCCTGAAGACAAATACCTCATAAAGCGTTAAGCTGGTTCTCCCGGGTATGGCAATGCCATATATGTGGGCACAAACTGCTGTTTGGGCACGCTGCAGGGCTCAGAAGGGAGGGATGCCATTTTGCTTTTGGAGCGCAGATTTTGCTTGGTAGTTTTTCTGTTTTGAGTTTTGCTGGTATTTCAGTTTATAATGTGGGGGCATATGTAATCTGTGCGGGGCATAATAAGAGGGTATAAAAATGCGGTTAATAATTCATAGATGTGTGGCCGGTGTCGCACTGATAAATGGTGTCGGATGTTACCCGATTTTAGAAAACACTGCACATTTTGCGTCGCCATATTCCTGGGAGCCAGAACTTCTTTATTTTGTCACCACCGGAGCTGCGAGAGGGCTTATTTGTTGCGGGACAATCTGTACTTTTCATTGGTACCATTTTGGGGTACATGCGATTTAGTTACATTTTTTTGCAAGCCAGGTGACCAAAAACAAGCAATTCTGACAATGTTTTTTAGTTTATTTTTTGCTGCGTTCACCGTGCACTATAAATGACCATTATATTTTATTCTGCGGGTCGGTACGATTACGGCGATACCATATGTATATAGGTTTTTTTTATGTTTTGCAGCGTTTGCGCAATAAAATCACTTTTTTATAAAATAATTTATTTTCTGTGTCCCCATATTCTGAGAGCCGTAACTTTTTTTTTTTCTGTTAAAAAAGCTGTGTAAGAGCTTGTTTTTTGCGGAACGGGTTGGAGTTTTTATCGGTATAATTTTCGGGTACATGCAAATTTTTGATCATTTTTTATTCTCTATTTTGGGAGGGGTGGTGACCAAAAAATAGTGATTCTGGTGTAGTTCTTTATTGATTTTTTTGGGGTGTTCATCGTGCGGGAAAAATAACATTATAATTTTATAGTTGGGGTCGTTACGAACACGGTGATACTAATATATGTGTACTTTTTTTAACGTGTTCATTTTTTTCCTATAATGGAAGACTTATTATAGGAAAAAAATGCAGTGTTTGTGTAATGCTGGGGTAGGGAGACAGACTGGTGAGCCCTAATCTACCCGCCACTCAGTCCCTGCCTACTTGCAACGGCCCGTCCTAGGCAACGGCGTACAACTGGGCGACGGTTCCTACGCTCAATAAGTGCACGACAGACAAACAGACAAGGGTACACAGAAGCTAGGGAAATGGGGCAGTTGCCCACGGCAGCACTGTGAGCAACGAGAGTAGTGAACAAGCCGAGTCAAACCAGGAATGTACGAGGTACCAAACGCAGAGCAGAAGAGTAGTCAGTAAGCCTGGGTCAAAAATGAAGCAGGCGTAAAGGAGACCCCTGTTAGTTGGCGGGCACAATAAACAATTCACAAAAGAAGGGATTGCCTGCAGACAACCAAGCCCTATTTCCCAACTACCAATAAATAGTAGAACAAGCTTTATTAAGCTACGTATAGCAAGACAGACCACTTATAATTGCATTAAAATTGTCACTACCTAGGACCGGACATAGAGGTAATTTACCTGTGTGAATACAGGCATATATAGTGATAGAATAGGAGCATAGGTTCCTATCATTAGCAAGTTAAATTGTTAAATTGGCTATTAGGTAGACAGTAGGTCCGGTCAATGCTAAGTATTAAAATCTTGACATCCCCCCCGACATGTTTCGCTACAGAGTAGCATCCTCAGGGGTACACGGGGCTAATGGCGGCGCGGAAAGAAAAATCTTAATATGGACATGTCAAATGACATATCAGAAGGTGTGTCAGAAGGGAAACCAATAACATTGAAGGGAACAAACCGGCCGTTCAGAAATATTGACCGACGAATAGGAAATCAGATAAGGTAGACCAATGAGGAGTGGGATGAGGCGCATGCGCATCCGCTATAAAGAGGGACTTAGTGTGCATATTGTGTCCTGAATCAATAAGTGTTCAAGAGAAGTTACCGGTGCATGCGCAACTGAGCAATTTACGACTTAGCGCAGGCAACAGAGCTTAGTTACAGCCAATGTTTGCACGATAATCAGTTGGACGGTCTAGCAGAAAACAAGCGCAGGCGAAGAAAACGGTCTTGAAGCAAGAAAGGAGCCGATTCCTATATAATGGTATGGTAAGTATTTAGAATAGTAAAACTGAACAATGACATTATTAGAGAACCCCAGAAGGAAATATATGGTCCATTTAAAGATTTAGCAAGGTTAAAGTAAAGAATGCATAGTAGCGGTGACAGTAAACCGCCATAAACATGTAGTCAATGTCATGAATGAAATATGAATAGCATGTTAAGACCATCACATTTTAATGCGTGTGGTCGATATGAAAATTGATAACAAAGGTATAAGTCATTTGGTACATGGCAAGTAAGCAAATAGTGACTTTTTAATATATCCACAAAGGTAGACATAAGGATGAAAATAAAATAAAATAATAACGTAGGATCAGAGAAACGCACTGAAGGTAAATCCCTCGTTCAGACCTGAGGGTGACATTGTGTTTAGGCGATGGATCCACCGTGCCTCTTCTTGTAGGAGTCTACGGTCGAGATTGCCAGCTCTGGGGCCCATTTTAATTTGGGTAATACCCCAGAACTTAAGCAGCTTAGGGTTACCCCCAAGAAATTCATGGATATGTCTTGAGAGAGTCGTATCTTCATTGCGATTGATGGTGCTAAGATGTTTGGATACACGTCGTCTCAACTCCTGTATAGTCTTACCCACATACAACTTGGGGCAGGGGCATTTGACAATGTAAATAACCCCACTACTCTGGCAATTAAGAAATTGTTCAATTAAATATGATTTGCCATCAGTAGGGTTTATGAAGTTCTTTACAGTCTGCATCAAGGGGCAGAAAGAACATCTGCCACATGGATGAAATCCTTTCACTGGTGATCTAAGCCAGGTAGATGAAGTATTGGATTGTCTTGAAAAATGACTGTGTACTAAAAAATCCCGTAAGTTCCTTCCCCTACGATAGGTAATGCTTGGATTAGCTGTAACAGCATACTTCAAATCAGGATTGGCGGTGAGAATAGCCCAATGTTTTTGTAAAATTTGGACAATCTGGGGAGAGCATGCATCAAAAGTGCCTATACAACGGATGCCACTGGATTGATCCTGTTTTGATAGGTTTGTTTCCCCTATTAGACAATAGGTCATTTCTTTCAGATGCCTTTGCCCTGGCATAGGCCCTATGCAGCCACTTCTTGGGATATCCTCGTGCTCTGAACTTATTGTAAAGTCCATCACATTCGGCTTGAAAAGATAATACATTAGAGCAGTTACGTTTGGCTCTTAAATACTGGCCTATGGGTATACCTTTCTTAAGGGCTGGTGGATGGTGGCTTTCCCAATGTAAAAAGTTGTTGGTAGCAGTTGCCTTCCGAAAAATATCCATTTGGACACCGCCATCAGGATCCAGAGAGATCTTAAGGTCAAGAAAATTGATAGCATGATCGTGTATCTCGTACGTAAATTTCATGCCAATAGGATTGGTATTGAGTATAGACATGAAGTCATTGAAGGTGTTGGCATCCCCATCCCACAGGATGAGAATGTCATCAATGTATCTTCCCCAGAAAGAAATGTGAGAAGTGAAAAAAAGAAAATCATCAGAAAAGACAATGGTGTCTTCCCACCACCCTAAAAAAAGATTTGCATAGGTAGGTGCACAAACAGTGCCCATGGCTGTGCCCTTAATTTGGTGATAATATTTATTGTCGAAAATGAAATAATTATGTGTAAGTAAAAAACGTAGGAGTGACAGCACAAATTCATTGTGTCGTTGAAATTGAGTGCCTTTGGTGCTTAAAAAATATTTAACAGCAGTGAGTCCTAGGTCGTGCTGAATATTGGTGTATAGTGACTCCACGTCTATACTTGCTACCATGGTAGTGGAGGTTACATTGATCTCATGGATCCTGGTGACGGTGTCCTTGGTGTCCTTAAGGTAGGAGGATAAGGAAGAGACAAAAGGTGACAATATTTCATTAACATAAAGGCTAATTCCCTGTGTCAGGTTATCGTTACCTGACACAATGGGTCTTCCAGGGATAGGAGAAGTAGCTTTATGGACCTTTGGCAACGCATAAAAGGTTGCCAAAGTGGGAGTAGAATTATAAAGGCGTTTAAATTCATCAGTAGTGATAAGATTCTGATTTTTTAGCAACAACTAGGAGGATATACAGTTACGATAGGTAACTCACCGTGGGATTACCTCCCAGAGTAACATAGGTGGTGTTATCGTCAAGTAACCTATGGACCATGCTGACATAGTCAGCCTGGTCCATGATCACTATATTGCCTCCCTTATCAGAGGGTTTAAGGACCAAACTATCGTTCTTACATAGCTCATCCACTGCCAGTCTTTCATTATTGCTAAGGTTGCCAAATGTACCAGATCTACTAACCTTCAGCTTCTTAAGGTCATTACAAACCATCCTAACAAAGGTGTCGATATGGCTATATTGTGAAAAGGGGGGGGGGATGAGCTTGGATTTGGGACGTAAGGATGATAATGGCCCAACAGCATCCATAACTCCAAATTCACTCTCATAGAGCAAGCTCTCCAAATCTCTCAAGGTATTAGATTCTACACGGTCTTGGAGCATTCTATCAGGTATAGTGCCCTTAAAGTGCTTGTGTAAGGCCAATTTTCGTGAAAAAAGATTAATGTCCTTTACCCATATAAATTCATCAAAGGATGTAGTAGGAGTATATGATAGACCCTTCTTTAATAGAGTTAGCCAGAGTTAGTTGATGAGGATTGAGTTGACAGGAGGATAAATTAAATATCTGCATCTCATCATCCCTTCTGGCCTGTGTACTTGATGTTATGGTTTTGTCCCCCAGTTCAGACTGGGTTGGCCTAAAAAAGGAAATGTAGCAAGGGGGCCTGTGGGATGGTTGGTCATATTGTCCCCTCCATTTAGACTTGGATTGGCACGAGAGGATTGGGAACTGATCAGTGTGTTCATAAAGTTTGGCACAGATATAGGAACCGGCATAGAGGAGATGGATAAGGAATTTGATGCAATGGAAGGACATGTTGTAGTACGATTAGAAAAATTTGTGTTTGTTTAGGTATAGTCGGTGTTCTTTTCAAAAAACTCGGTCTGTTGTTCCTGATCTTGCGTTTAGTGCCTAGTCTCAGACTATCAGTATTATTTCTAGATTCCTCCGTTCCCGAGGTATTTGACTCAGAAAAGTCAGTAAACACCGTAGTTCGTTTTGTATTGGGGTATGAATTTGTTTTATATGTATAGATCTGTCCTAGATCACCTTCTGATACGTCATTTGACATGTCCATATTAAGATTTTTCTTTCCGCGCCGCCATTAGCCCCGTGTACCCCTGAGGACGCTACTCTGTAGCGAAACATGTTGGGGGGGGGGGCTGTCAAGATTTTAATACCTACCGTTGACCGGACCTACTGTCTACCTATTAGCCAATTTAACAATTTAACTTGCTAATGATAGGAACCTACGCTCCTATTCTATCACTATATATGCCTGTATTCACACAGGTAAATTACCTCTATGTCCGGTCCTAGGTAGTGACAATTTTAATGCAATTCTATGTGGTCTGTCTTGCTATATGTAGCTTAATAAAGTTTGTTCTACTATTTATTGGTAGTTGGGAAATAGGGCTTGGTTGTCTGCAGGCAATCCCTTCTTTTGTTAAAAATGAAGCAGAGGACAAATAGTTCAAGCAGCAGAGCCAGGAAACAGGCAGAATCACAGGCACTGGAGGAACAGGAAGTGAAGGTATAAATAGACAGAGGGAGGGAGCTAGCTCCGTCTGGCCAGGCTGTGATAGGCTCTCCCACTCCTAAGCCTCCCAGCCTGACTGGTAGAAGATGGAGTCACTCTCTCAGACTTAGGAGCAGGTGCAGACTGATTACCCACAGGTGTCGACACAGAAGCTGTGTCTAGCAGATCCTTTACAGTTTGTTTATATAACTTATATTTGTACACTTTTTTTAAAACATTTTTATTATCTTTTTTTTACTTTTTTCACTTGTCCCACTAGGGGACACTTAGACTTGCAGCTTTGATCGCTGCTAGAGTACATTACACTACACACGTAGTGTAATGTACTCTACATGTCATTGTGACGTGACAGTCACACTGATAGGAAGCCACGGAGGACCGGCAGGAGGCTGATCCTCTGAGGCTTCCGTATATGGCAACCTGGAGGTCATTGTCTGACCTCCGATTGCCACAACAAGCATCGGTAGCCCCCAAGATCACTTTGTGGGGGCTACCGATGTGCTTCAAACCACTTAAATGCCAAAATCAGCGGCGATGGTCCGCTGACCGGCAAGCTGGGGACAGCTGACCTCCTGGTTCCCAGACACTGTCCGTTGAAGAGGTTAAGCGCAAAAATACTGCATACACAAATAATTCAGCCATAAATTGTACATGCAAATAATGCCACCATAAACTGCACATATAAATAAGACAGTTAAATCATGTACATATAAGTAATGCTGCCTTATACTGTACATATGAATAATACCACTACATACTAAACTCACAAAGAGGGGTGAGGGCATGACATTATACACATACACAGACATACTATATCTATGCTTGTGAAACCACCCACCTTGACAGAATACTGCCATCACCTCTGTTTGTATGTACAGTAGTGGTATTATTTCTGTATACAGGAGTATTATGTATATATATATATATATATATATATATATATATATATATATATATATATATAATGAGAAAAAGAATAAAGCAGCACAGCAACAGCAGTGGTTGCAGGCCTCCTAGGTATCTACATACGTGTATAGAGGCCAATTTCCAGCAACCATCACTCCAGTGTTCTAATGGTACATTGTGTTTGCTAACTGTGTTAGAAGGCTAATGGATGATTAGAAAATACTTGAAAACCCTTGTGCAATTATGTTAGCACCGCTGTAAACAGTTTTGCTGTTTAGAGGAGCTATAAAACTGACCTTCCTTTGTGCTAGTTGAGAATCTGGAGCATTACATTTGTGGGTTCGATTAAACTCTCAAAATAGCTAGAAAAAGAGAGCTTTCATGTGAAACTCGACAGTCTATTCTTGTTCTTAGAAATGAAGGCTATTCCATGCGAGAAATTGCCAAGAAACTGAAGATTTCCTACAATGGTGTGTACTACTCCCTTCAGAGGACAGCACACACAGGCTCTAACCAGAGTAGAAAGAGAAGTGGGAGGCCCCGCTGCACAACTGAGCAACAAGACAAGTACATTAGAGTCTCTAGTTTGAGAAATAGATGCCTCACAGGTCCTCAACTGGCAGCTTCATTAGATAGTACCCGCAGAACGCCAGTGTCAACGTCTACAGTGAAGAGGCAACTCCGGGATGCTGCCCTTCAGGGCAGAGTGGCAAAGAAAAAGCCATATCTGGGACTGGCTAATAAAAGGAAAATATTAATATTGGCAAAAGCACACAGACATTGGACAGAGGAAGATTGGAAAAAAGTGTTATGGACAGACGAATCGAAGTTTGAGGTGTTTGGATCACACAGAAGAACATTTGTGAGATGCAGAACAACTGAAAAGATGCTGGAAGAGTGCCTAATGCCATCTGTCAAGCATGGTGGAGGTAATGTGATGGTCTGGGGTTGCTTTGGTGCTGGTAAAGTGGGAGATTTGTACAAGGTAAAAGGGATTTTGAATAAGGAAGGCTATCACTCCATTTTGCAACGCCATGCCATACCCTGTGGACAGCGCTTGATTGGAGCCAATTTCATCCTACAACAGGACAATGACCCAAAGCACACCTCCAAATTATGCAAGAACTATTTAGGGAAGAAGCAGGCAGCTGGTATTCTATCTGTAATGGAGTGGCCAGCGCAGTCACCAGATCTCAACCGCATGGAGCTGTTGTGGGAGCAGCTTGACCGTATGGTACGCAAGAAGTGCCCATCAAGCCAATCCAACTTGTGGGAGGGCCTTCTGGAAGCATGGTGTGAAATTTCTCCCAATTACCTCATCAAATTAACAGCTAGAATTCCAAAGGTCTGCAATGCTGTAATTGCTGCAAATGGAGCATTCTTTGACAAAAGCAAAGTTTGAAGGAGAAAATTATTATTTCTCAGAAAATTCATTATTTCTAACATTGTCAATGTCTTGACTATATTTTCTAGTCATTTTGCAACTCATTTGATAAATATAAGTGTGAGTTTTCATGGAAAACACAAAATTGTATGGGTGACCCCAAACTTTTGAACGGTAGTGTATGCCCTAGCATTTGGATACCTCTGCTAATTACTTTTATTATACTTTTACAAATAAATTTTTGGGTTTTGTCTTGTTGTTTTGAAAAGTTCTGCAGCTTACATTTTCAATACAGTCAAAACAAGAATACAGACAGAAACCTGCCCCATAAAAGTCCATGGCTACTGTAAAGTATACATCCGGATACTTGTTTTTTTGTGTTCCAGATGTGTTCTGCCAACTGTATGTAAAAATGTGGTGTGAATTGAGCCTGTCAATATTATGACAATCCCACCACACCAGCTAAAATGTAATGAGTTTCAGCAAGATAAAGCAATTACTCATTCCATTGTAACCAAGAGTATGATTGGGATTCAAAGAGTAATTCCCTTGAAAGGAAAAAATAAAAATAATATGTTTAACAAAGAGAGAAAAAAAGTATTGGTTTACCACAACGCTTCATTTTATTCATAGGGATATTTGCTATGATACAATCCTCTTTAATAGAGGCTGTCGTCAAGGGCTTGTCTCCACAATGTGCCGGAAATATATAATCAGGTGGCTCAGTGTTAGGGTATGTTCACACGGCGGGGGTCCGTAACGGCTGAAATTACGGGGATGTTTCAGCCTGAAAACATCCCCGTAATTTCAGCCGTACCGGCATGTGCAGGCGCTTGAACGCCGCGTCAATTACGGCCGTAATTAGCGCTGCTATTCATTGGAGTCAATGAATAGCGGCTCCAATTACGGCCAAAGAAGTGACAGGTCACTTCTTCTACGCGGGCGTCTATTTACGCGCCGTCATTTGACAGCGGCGCGTAAATATACGCCTCGTGTGAACAGACAAACGTCTGCCCATTGCTTTCAATGGGCAGATGTTTGTCAGCGCTATTGAGGCGCTATTTTCAGACGTAATTCGGGGCAAAAACGCCCGAATTACGTCCGTAAATAGGCCGTGTGAACATACCCTTACATTAATGCTGATTACAAGACAGTGTTCGTCGAGCATTTCATCATATGTCACGGAGCATTGCATTAAGGTTCTCTGAAATAGGGCAGTGAAAAACAGAGTATTACATGTATTGTACATACTACATCTAAAAAGACTGTATTGAAGCTTTGGATGCACACATAATTGTGTTGAGTAATTCTGGTAAAAGGAGGTCATACAACTTGACAAAATTATACCTTGTTGCTTTTAGTGTGGGGACAGTCACTCCATGTTGTACTGCACACAGCATGCAGTCATCTTCAACTTTTTACAATTGTGACTTTGAAACTTCAATGATAAAACAATCTGAGCAAAGCTGATACACTGCGTTATGTCTAGTTCAGGTCCCCAGCAGGGCAGAGCATTACACAGAAATGTTCTCGTCGGTGAGCTTTGAATGCCCGTGTCTTGCAATGATCCACTAGGTCCTTCACTAGGAATTAAAAATGGTGGCAGTTTTGCCTGGAGTGTTCCTTTTAAGTCTCACATATTCCTATGGCCACAATCCTTGCAGTTTAGATTGAGATCTATCATTGCTTATTCTGAAGTTACAAGTCCAGGGTTAACCTATGGGTAATGTTTTCTCTAAGAAATTTCCTGCTATATCATACAAGTGCCTTGTGAAAGTATTCACACATCCCCCTCCCTGGTGTTTTTCCTGTTTTATTGCATAACAACCAAAAATTAAAATGGATGATACATTTTTATTTTGTGTATTAGATCAGACATTAAATCCATTATAACAAAATAGAAAGAATATGGTACAACTACAAACCTGACAAGAGAAAACCACCCACTAAAGCTCACAGAATGGGCAAGGAGGGCATTAATCAGAGATTTACAAAGATACTAATGATATCACTGAATGTGAAGATCTACAACGGAGATGGAAGTATCTGTCCAAAGGAATAAGTAATGGGAAAGGAAAAGAAGGAGCAGTTTGTTCTATTATCAACATAATAAAATACTAAACTTTATTGAATAACAAAATATAGGAAAAAGGCTAAAATGCCTAATGTACGAATAATAAATCTCAGTGCAGAAGACCCCTGATTCTGCTCTTATTTGGGAAAACAATTAGCCCTTCTGAACAATTAGTATCCAATTGTGCTGACACTTAATTGCTTGCTGTGATTATAGGTTGCTTAGCACTGTTCTTGCAAGTTGTAAAATTTTATATCCATGATGGCAAAAATAATGCCTTTAGTGGCAATTTGGATAGCCAAATTTCATATTGTACTGGATATCCTGCCTGAAGAAGCATGAGGTTATCTAGGACGTACTAAGATATTTCTACTCCATGACATTGATATATGAAGCATGGGTGATGTATGCTGATGGCTGAGAGCAAGTGTCTCCAGATAAGAGGACTAAGTAAGTGTTGGGGCTATACTGGATTTAACTAAAAGCTCGCTTGGTATACATGAATGGCTCAGAGCTGCTATCGTGTATATGAGCGATGAATACTGCACTCCTGCGTAGATGCTTCCACTGCTAGATGTAGAAGCGGAGGAGGCGGAGGAGAGCAGGGCAGCAGAGCCGTATGATCCGTATGATGCTGCTGCTGGATGCGTCCACCACTAGACTGTGGAGAGGAAGAAGTGAAAGAGAACAGGGCAGCTAAGCCATAGAGCCGCTCACAGTAGCGAGTCGCTCTCGGCAGTGAGGTCCACTGTGATGTTGTTCCTTGCTCACACCGCTTGGCATAGAGGTGGAGGTAGCAAGAGAGAGCAAGAACAGTTAAATAATGGCTGAGAACACTGTAGCAATTGTGTGATGTGCTATTGGATATCTGAGCCTATCATTCGACAATTAAAAACGAAACACCCGACGCATGTTTCGTCGGCATTTCCAGCTTCTTCTAGGGGTGACACCTACTGATTTGACAGCACTTAAATAGGAGAACACTTGATTGACAGCATCAGGAGCCAACAGAATTATGACAAAAAGAATACTTTGTTTCAGTATGTTCTGGTAAAGCTAGTTATATACAAATCTTTGTCAATAGCTTAAAATTGTAAATACTGATCAGAGGAATCAATAAAGTATAACTAAAATTTTGTAGTGGTATAAAGACAAAGATTACTTATATAGAAAAATATTTTTCTCTATAAAGAATATATGCAAACATTATTTTTATGAGTATATGTCTAAAATCTAATAATATTTGTGCCATAAAGGGTTTAGTATTACTTTCTCTATATTTTTATTGGATTAAAGTTTTTGGGACAACTCACCATAAAAACTAAGTTTAGGATCAATACCACCTACTATTAATTATCTCACTGATACTTTCATATTACTAATAATGGACCATAAGTACGTTTGGGAGAATTCCTTAGAGAAAACAGCCAAAATTGACACTCTCATTCAGGCCATATGGATCAACAGAATTCATCTGGAAGATCCATTGGCTTTCCCTCTTAAAGGCATGGTGTTGCCCTAAAAACATGTTTTTTTTTTAAAAATTAAACATTTAGTGTGTGGGTGATTAAACATTGTTCAAATTTTTTTTTTTTTTTTGCACGAGTCCAGGAAATATTATAAATTATTTCTAATTTATAATACTACCCATTTTTGGTCACTAGATGGAGCTGTTCCCAATGTTGCAGCATTGCAACATTGGGTTAAAAGCCCTCGCTCTAGTGAGCTCTCAGCATCCCCCCCTCCTTTATCCTGGCTAGTGCCGGGATAAACGAGGGGTTTGAAAGGTTTAACCTCCTACACTGTGTGTCGCCATTTTTTGAGGTAACCCACAGTGTAGTAGGTTTACATACAGTAGTAAACACACACAAACACTAACATACATTGAAATGTCTTACCTGCTCCTGCCGCCGCGGCTCCCTCCGGCCCGTCCGCTCCCTTTGCTGCCGCTGTTCCATGTGCACAAGTCCGGAAGCCGCGACCGGAAGTAGTAATATTACAGTCCAGCCGCGACTTCCGGTCCACAGGAAAATGGCGCCGGACGGCGCCAATTTCGAATAGGACTGTGTGGGAGCGGCGCATGCGCAGTTCCCACACAGACGCCGTACACGGACGTGAATGGGACGGGAGCCGTTCACAGTCCCTATGGGACTGTGGCTGCCGTACTCCATGTCTGTGTGTGTCGTTAATCGACACACACAGAAATGGAACAAAAAATGGCAGCCCCCATAGGGAAGAAAAAGTGTAAAAATAAGAAACAGTAAAACACAAACACACAAATGAATATAAACGTTTTTATTACAGCACTAACATCTTTAACATATAAAAAAATTATTTGCCATGACACTGTTCCTTTAAGTAGAGCCTCATCCAGATTCCCTCCCCTAATATCCAATTTGAGTTGAAAGATTCCCCAGCCTTTGAGACATGTCCAGTCTAGATTGTATTTATGCTTATAATGTCTTGCGATTTGAGTCAGGGTAAAGGGTTTTTTCTGAACCTGAATTTCTCTCTCGTTTTTATCAAAATTTGTGATGGAGCCAATGTGTTCTCTGATCCGAATTCTCAATTCCCTTGTAGTTTTGTCTACATATCTGAGGTCACATGGGCACTCTAAGCAATATATTGAACCGCCTGATGTGCATCTAATATGTTCTCTGATGGTAAATTTTTTCCCAAAGCCATCTACAAACTCTTTTGTAGTTCTAAGGATTCTGAAATCCTTGCATAATTTGCACATTAAGAATCAAGGAGTTGTGGTTGTTATATTGATATTTTTATTGGAAAAATGACTAGATACAAAAAGGTTGGATATACTCTTCCCTTTTCTATAACCTGAGGAGACCCTTGCACCCAAGATCTTATTCAGATCTACTGTAAGTCTGTTTTCAAGACATGCCAATGTGTGTTGATGATATCTAGCATTTCATTCCAATCATCATGATAGCCTGTAATGAATCTGGGTTGGATAGGAAAATCTGTGTCTCTCTTTTTAGGGGTTAATAGATCCTCTCGATTAGTTCTTGAGGCTATGTTGTTTGCCTCTTTAATACTCCTGTTCGAATGGTTTATCATCTGCAGTCTGAACTTTAGTTCTGTAGCTCTCTGTTTAAAAACAGAGAAGGTTGAGCACTTCCGTCTTAACCTTAGGTACTCCCCTGTTGCAATCACCCTTATTGTGCTGATAGAATGTGCACTGTTGGCATCCAATTGCTGTTAGTTGAAGTTTCTTTTCTATAGAGATCAAGAGATCAGTGCTTATCTCTCCCTTATCGTCTCTATATATTCTAATATCCAAAAATGGTAAAAAATGGTAGTCAAAATCCTTACGTTAATCTGAGATTGAATTCATTATTATTCAGCAAACGGACGAAATCCTGTAGACTGGAGTCAGAACCACTCAAAACCACCAGAACATCATCTATATAACGCCACAATAAGCTGACATGATCAGTATAGTCCTTCATATGATTATTAAAAACCATCCATTCTTCCCACCAACCTAAGTAGAAATTAGCAAAAGTTGGGGCTACTGTCGCTCCCATGGCCGTGCCTCGTACCTGCATGTAGAATCGTCCGTCAAACAAAAAATAATTATGTGTCAAAATAAATCTAATGGCACGGATAATTATTTTTTCCGAACTGGGTTATAATCTCTGTCTCTAGAGAGGAAAAAATCCACTGCCGCACCCCCTCTAGCATTATCAATGATCGTATTGAGACTCTCAACATCACAGGTCACCAATATTTCATCCTAGCTCAAGTTGATACAATCAACAGCCTTCAGAATTTGCATGGAGTCCATGGTGTAGGAAGGGAGCTGATACACAATGCCTCTAAGTTCTTGATCTAACCAGACATAACATTTTTCTGTAAGGTTCCCTACACCAGAGTTAATAGGTCTACCCGGTGGATTGTCAATGTTCTTGTGGAATTTGGGAAGCAAATAAAAAGGGGTGACTCTGGGGTCCATCACAAACAAAAAGTTCTCATTTAGAGTAATTACTCCCACATTTAACCCCTCTCCAATCATTGTATTGTACTCTTGCACAAATTTCATCATGGGATCACCCCATAAAGGTTTGTAGCAGTTTGTATCCAATAGTTGTCGCTTGGCCTCATGTACATATTTGTCCTTGGGCCAAATGACAACATTGCCGCCCTTATCAGACTGTTTATAAACAACATCCTCCCATGTCCTTAGTTCTTTAAGCACCCTTTGCTCTTCCGGCGGAATGTTATCATGTATTGTGTGGTCAGGAAGTGAGAGAATGTCTTTACTTATTAAGTCAACAAAGACCTTGACAGATGGGCATGTATCCAAAGGTGGCATGGCAGTAGATTTGTACTTAAGGAGTTTCCTGGTTCTAGGTTCTGGGCTATCAATTTCTCTATGGCTTGCATTCTCTAAAATAAGTTCTTCCAAGTTCCTAATTACCTCCCTTTCCTGTTTTGACATAATTTGTAGTGCCAACATATCAGATGTGTCAATCAATGTACCATCTTGAATTGGTTTGTCACATTTTGCAAAAAAATGTTTATGTGTGAACTTGCGACCAAATAGATGTACAAAAATTAAGACCTCTTTTTAAGACCCTCGCTTGTGCCCCAGTAAGAGAGAGTTTTGATAGATTGATGACCTGTAATGAGTCTATAGGTGCACCCAAACTGTCCTGAGTTACCTCCTGTAATGTGTTGCATTCTTCCCTTTCCCTCTCTGGGACCCCCTGAAGCCCCATCTTCCTCTGTCCCATAAAAAGGGGACTTTCGGGTTAAGGGTTAAATCCTTGTGGGTCTCCGGGTGTCTCTTGGGGAGACTAGTCTGTCCACTATTCAGATTATGAGAGGGAAGCTCGGTTTCAAACTCTGAAACTTCTGTTGCCTCTGTGTCTGTTTCCGAAAGATTGTCTGCTTTATTTTGTTCAGTATAGTGTGTCCTTATTTTGTTATTAAGATGAGTGTATTTCTTTCTTCCCTATTGATAGACTTCCCCTTTGGAGTAGTCTGATTGATCCCGCAGGTATCTTCTCCTTTTTCTAGTGTTAAGTTTTGTTTCCAAAGTCTTATTAAAGAGGCTCTGTCACCACATTATAAGTGGCCTATCTCTTACATAATGTGATTGGCACCGAGATGTAGATTACAGCAGTTTTTTTATTCAGAAAAACTGTCTATTTTCACCAAGTTATGACCTATTTTAGCTTTATGCTAATGGCTGTCTTAATAGACAAATGGGCGTGTTTTTACTTTTGACCAAATGGGCATTGTGGAGAGAAGTGTATGATGCTGACCAATCAGCGTTATAAACTTCTCTCCATTCAGTTACTCTGCACATAGTGATCCTGCGTTGTTCACTATGTGCAGCCACATACACACACATTAACGTTACTGAAGTGTCTTGAGAGTTAATAGACATCATCTCCAGCCAAGACGGGATATCTATTCACAATCCCGACACTTCGGTAACATTTGTGTGGGACTTACAGCACAGCAAGCGTAATCTCACAAGATCTCGCTCTAAATGACAGCACAGCGTGATCTCGATGTGCTGTGTGAGTAAGTTACACACAAACATTACCGAAGTGTCGGGATTGTGAATAGACATCCCGTCCTGGCTGGACTCAATGTCTATTTACTGTCAAGACACTTCAGTAATGTTAATGTGAGAGTATGTGACTGCACATAGTGAACAACGCAGGATCACTATGTGCTGTGTAAATGAATGGTGAGAAGTGTCTGACACTGATTGGTCAGCGTCTTACACTTCCCTCGACAACGCTCACTTGGTCAAAAGTAAAAACACGCCGAGTTGTCTAAGCATAAAGCTAAAATAGGTCATAACTTGGTGAAAATAGATTGTTTTTCCTAAATAAAAAAACCCTGCTGTAATCTACATTACGGTGCTGATCACATTATGTAAGAGATAGGCCACTTATAATGTGGTGACAGAGCCTCTTTAAAAGCTTCCTCGAAACTCATGGGTTTGTAACTCTGGAGTGAGAGTTTCTAATTATTTTTCTACATTTCCCAAGATGAAGGACTTGTCCTCAATCAGAATGCCCATTAATAACTTTGAGCAGTCTATTAGAGCTGTCTCCCATTTTTCCTTCAGTCCCGACTTGAACAGTTTGTATGAGGAAAAAGAGGGATACAGAGGCACCTGGAGATCAGGCCCTGTTCCAAATATTGTTCTAGAGTTGATTTTGTCCACATGGATTGTATTTGTCTGATTTTCAAATTCTTAAACTTTTTCAGAAGATCATTAACATCCCTACGCCGATGCTGAGAATCAGCATCCGTAGTAGCGGCAAAGACATGTAAGAGTTCTTACCTTTGTCATTATAATCTTGAATGAATTTGATCAGTAATCTTAGATTGAGCCATAAATAAATTACAACACACTGAGTGTGAGAGAAATTAGCTTAGATTGTCCAAGCAGGACAGAAAGAGATATCATGTAAAGAGAATTTGCAGTTGCCCTCTCAATTCTATCATTCAGTCTAGATAGAGGGTACCACACAGGGTGTACACCACCAATAAATATGCAATAAGTAATGGGAAAGGAAAAGAAGGAGCAGTGTGTGGTTCTATTTTCAAAATAATAAAATAAACTTTATTGAATAACAAAATATAGGAAAAAGGCTAAAATGTCTAATGTAGGGATAATTAATCTCAGTGCAGAAGACCCTTGATTCTGCACTTATTTGGAACAACAATTAGCCCTTCTGAACAATTAGTATCTAATTGTGCTGACACTTAATTTCTTGCTGTCATTATAGGCTGCTTGACACTGTTCTTGCAAGTTGTAAAATTATATATCCATGATGGCAAAAAGAGAGCCTTTAGTGGCAATTTGGATAGCCAAATTTCATATTGTACTGGATATCCTGCCTGAAGAAGCATGAGGTTATCTAGGACTTACTAAGATATTTCTACTCCATGACATTGATATATGAAGCATGGGTGATGTATGCTGGTGGCTAAGAGCAAGTGTCTCCAGTTAAGAGGACTAAGTCCGTGTTGGGGCCATACTGGATTTAACTAAAAGTATTAATTGCAGGCTCGCTTGGTATACATGAATTGCTCAGAGCTGCTATCGTGTATATGAGCGATGAATACTGTGCTTCTTCCAGATGCTTCCACTGCTAGATGTAGAAGCGGAGGAGGCGGAGTAGAGCAGGGCAGCTGAGCCATATGATCCGCTCTGGTCTGCCAATTCAAGTGGTGAGTGCTGTGCTCCTGCTGTACGCTTCCACTACTAGACTGTGTAGCGGAGGAAGCGGAGGAGAGCAGGGCAGCTAAGTCACAGTAGCGAGTTGCTCTTGGCAGTGAGGTCCACTGTGATGTTGTTCCTCGCTCACTTGGCTTGCCATAAAGGCGGGTATAGCGATAGGGAGCAAGAACAGCTAAAGGCTGGCAACGCTGTAGCAATTGTGTGACTGTGCCATTGCATATCTGAGCCTATCATTAGACAATTAAAAACGAAACAACCGACGCGCGTTAAGCCAGCATTTCCGGCTTCTTCTAGGGGTGACACCCATCAATTTGACAGCCCTTAAATAGGACAACACTTGATTGACAGCATCAAGGGCCAATAGAATTATGAAAATAAATACTTTGCATTATGAAAAAAAAAGAATACTTTGTTTCAGTGTGTTCTGGCAAAGCTAGTTATATACAATGCTTTGTCAATAGCTCAAAATTGAAAATACTGATTAGAGGAATCAATAAAGTATAACTCGAATTTTGCTTTTATTGTTGTCCAAAGGAACACTATGAGCCATAGATTCCACAGATTGAGAATTTATGAAAGAGTGGCCAGAAAAAAGACATTTCTTAAAGAAAAACATAAGAAAATAAATTTTGAGTTCACCAAACAACATGTGGCAGACTCCCAAACATATGAAAGAAGGTTCTCTGGTCAGCTGAGACTAATATTTAACTTTTTGTCCTTCATGGGAAAACGCTGTGTGTGGTGCAAACCCAACTGTTCCCATCACCCCAAGAACACCATTCCCACAGTGAAGCATGGTGGTGGCAGCAGCTTCATGTTGTGGGGATGCTTTTCATACACAGAAACTGGAAAACTGGTCAGGATTGAAAAAAAGATGAATGGCAATAAATACAGGGCAATTCTTGATTAAAACTTATTTCAGTCGTCCAGAGATTTGAGATTGTGATGAGGTTCACCTACTAGCAGGACAATGACCCTAAACAAACTGCTAAATCTACACTGAATGGTTTAGGGGGGAAACATTTAAATGTCTTGGAATGACCGAGTCAAAGCCCAGACCTCACTGTAATTG
Organism: Rhinoderma darwinii; assembly: GCF_050947455.1. Classification (NCBI taxonomy): domain Eukaryota; kingdom Metazoa; phylum Chordata; class Amphibia; order Anura; family Rhinodermatidae; genus Rhinoderma; species Rhinoderma darwinii. The sequence continues at coordinate 388,588,302 of NC_134688.1, read as the reverse complement.
AGAATCTTGGGCATGACTTGAAGACCATATTTCCAATTAGACGGTGACTCACTATTCGCCTCGTGATGGTTGTGCATGCGAGCGACACTGGTGATTTCAATATCAAAAAAGAAATCTACAACCTGCACCACACAAAAAGGGCATTTGAAAATGTATTTATATAAAAATGTAGATGAACGCAAACAGACAAAATATACTGTATCAAATATATACCATAATATTTATCAACAAAAACAATACATCAAAAATGTATCACGAACATATATCACGATAGAAATAGAATATTGGATCGCAATGGTTTTTGACTTAGGTGTATGAACCTGATTGCAAAAGCGATCTCCAATTGAATTGTTTAGCTTTATAATTGCACACTTGTGGTGTGCTAAAGATTAAATGCGCTATATATGTCTGTCGCAGGGCCTTTGCGATATGGACTAATTTTGTGCAGAAAATGCATGGCTTTGAGAGGAGTAATAACCAGCTTGTGTCAGTCCCAATAGTGGTTAAAGTACGCAAAAACGCTTCTCATCAGTCCCAGTATTATAGATGCGATTCCTCCATGAATCATTAAGTGCATAGTTACAATGGCGGATTATCATATGGGCGGTTCGGGCGAACCGCACACAATCTTAAAAAACTATGCAGCGCTCTAGCGCTGCTAACTGCCGCGCTGTCCCGCTTCCAACTGAATCTGCGTCCGCAGATTCAATCGGGTTGAATGCTGGAGCCTCGCTCCAGCAATCACTCTGCCGTGAGTGGCTCGGCGCAGGCAGGTGCGATGTAGTGACGTCATCGCGCCTGTCTGTACGGAGTCACTCACGGGACAGTGCAGAGGAGGAGAAGCATCCCCCACCATCGTGAGAACCGGCATAGGTAAGTAATTATGTTTTGTTTTTTTATTAGGTACGCACATATGGAGGCATTATACAGTGTAGCAGCTATAGAGGCATTATACTGTGTCGCAGCTGTGGGGGCATTATACTGTGTAGGACAGCTATGGGGGCATTATACTGTGTAGCAGCTATGAAGACATTATACTGTGTAGCAGCTATGGGGGCCTTATACTGTGTCGCAGCTGTGGGGGCATTATACTGTGTAGGACAGCTATGGAGGCATTATACTGTGTCACAGCTATGGGGGCATTATACTGTGTAGCAGCTATGGGGGCATTATACTGTGTAGCAGCTATGGAGACATTATACTGTGTCGCAGCTATGGGGGCATTATACTGTGTAGCAGCTATGGGGGCATTATACTGTGTAGCAGCTATGGAGACATTATACTGTGTCACAGCTGTGGGGGCATTATACTGTGTAGCAGCTATGGGGACATTATACTGTGTAGCAGCTATGGGGGCATTATACTGTGTCGCAGCTGTGGAGGCATTATACTGTGTCACAGCTATGAGGGTATTATACTGTGTCACAGCTATGGGGGCATTATACTGTGTAGCAGCTATGGAGACATTATACTGTGTAGCAGCTATGGGGGCATTATACTGTGTAGCAGCTATGGGGACATTATACTGTGTAGCAGCTATGGGGGCATTATACTGTGTCACAGCTGTTGAGGCATTATACTGTGTCACAGCTATGGGGGTATTATACTGTGTCACAGCTATGGGGGCATTATACTGTGTAGCAGCTATGGAGACATTATACTGTGTAGCAGCTATGGGGGCATTATACTTTGTCGCAGCTATGGGGGCATTATACTGTGTAGCAGCTATGGGGGTATTATACTGTGTCACAGCTATGGGGGCATTATACTGTGTAGCAGCTATGGAGGCATTATACTGTGTAGCAGCTATGGGGGCATTATACTGTGTCGCAGCTGTGGAGGCATTATACTGTGTCACAGCTATGGGGGTATTATACTGTGTCACAGCTATGGGGGCATTATACTGTGTAGCCGTTATGGAGACATTATACTGTGTAGCAGCTATGGGGGCATTATACTTTGTCGCAGCTATGGGGGCATTATACTGTGTAGCAGCTATGGGGGTATTATACTGTGTCACAGCTATGGGGGCATTATACTGTGTAGCAGCTATGGGGGCATTATACTATGTTGCAGCTATGGGGTCATTATACTGTGTAGCAGCTATGGGGGCATTATACTGTGTAGCAGCTATGGGGCATTATACTGTGTAGGGTCTGCTAAGGGGAAAATTATACTGTGTAGAGGCAGCTATGGAGGGCATTATACTGTATGGGGCAGCTATGTGTGGCAATATACTATGGGGGCAGCTATTGGGGACATTGTACTGTATGGGACAGCTATGGGTGGCAATATACTGTGGGGGCAGCTATGGCGGACATTATACTGAGCAATTACAAGAGCTGCAGGTCCAAGGGGGGAGACATTGTGTAGCACTATATACAAGGGGGGATTGTTGTATAGCACTATATAGAAGGAAGTGCTGTGTATCACTATATCTAAGGGGGATTGCTGTGTAGCACTAGATACAAGAGGGGTAGGGCTATGTGACGCTATTTACAGAGGGGGAGGACTGTGTAGCGCTATTTACAGGGGTCAGTGTGTAGTGCTATCTACAGGGGGCTGTGTGTGGTGCTATCTACAGTGTATGACACAATTATATTCAGGGGCGCAGTCTATGGTGCTATAATATTTATGGGCCCAGCGTTTGGTACTATTTTATTCAGGGGCGCAGTGTTTTGTGCTATTATATTTAGGGGCATAGTGTGTGGCACCATGATAATATTATCTTTGTTTATAGGTGTGGAAATGTTGGAAAAGTGAGGAGCCAAAGACATCTGAGTGGCAAATTCTGCAGAAATGGGTCATGGCCGGGGAAAGTCGTCATGAAGTCTGGACTGGATGGAGAAGAAAAGAGGAAAAAAACGACGTCGTCACCTGTGAGTCACTAGATTTATAGACAATCTGTCATCTCTACTGACATGTTTATTATAGGAAATCCTTGTATTTCACAAAGTCTTTGTGCAGTCCAGGACTAATAGACAGATAAGTGTTACTATTCCCCTTGTCAGGAGAATGTGTCCCTACACGGTGCGATACTGTCAGCGATGGTTGGAGACTGTTAGTATGTGGGGACACAGACAAGGGGAGTAGTCTGGACAAAACGGAAGTGTTAACAATAGTTACAGGGCGGCGGTGGAGAAGGGGGGCCCAAGTTTGGGTAACAGCCCAGGGCCTATGGCCTACTTAATCCGCCACTGCATAGTTACAGTGTTGGATAAGGTCTGGGAGCGATGGTGGCTTTTTGAATAGTGCGGGTGCACACTCAAGTGGTAAGGACTCTCACTGGCCTCCCCAGCCATTCAGCATACATGCGCTTGCGCAGTAGAAGATGCAGGGCGCCGATTTGGATCAGCTGATTTGTTGCTTGGATATGGCCAGGACGCTCAATGCAGGGCTGGGTAGAAGCGTGCATGCTGCAAATAAGCAATGGGCAATAATGTATATTTTCTTTAGATTTGTTTGCTAGTTATTCTTCCCGTCAATGTTAGAGTTGGTCATTCTCAGAGAGTGACACCAATGCAGACAATAGGTAGTGACTATTCGTTTTCCGAAGCTGCCTGAGCTTTTTCTTAAGTAGCAAAAGTTCATGTGTGATATCCATGTGTGTAGAACTTGTATAGGTGCAGAGAGGCTTCCATAAAATTCGGACTGGGTCACGGTTTACACAAAATTGAAACTGGATCATGGTTGGCAAAATAGTGCTATACTAAATATACAAAGGTAATGCTAAATATAGAAACATATTCTTATTACATTAAAATAATACAAAATATATTGCAAAGACAGGTAGTATTATAGCAAAATATGTCAAACTTCAGAAACTTCATACGTAAACAGCTGTTATATGACTGGAATCTATAAATACTCTAGAGTGGCACTGTGAAATAAACAGTCTGACTCACCATGTGGCATGGGGAAGAATCCACTCCAGATTTAATAAAACCAAACATTTCTGCAATAAGTCCTTGACTTGAAGACTACTGTACACCAACACAACACATCTAACTTGAAGGAGTTAGAGCAGTTTTTTCTGGAAGAATGGGAAAAATTCCCAGTGTCTAGATGTGCTAAGCTAATAGAGAAATACCATAAGAGACTTACATCTGTAATTGCAGCAAAAGGCGGCTCCACAAAATATTGACTTTTAGGGGGTGAATACTTATGCACATTAAAGCTCTCTGTTTTTTTGTCTTAATTATTGTTTGTGTCACAGTAAAAAATATTTTGTACCTTTTAAATTGGTAGGCATATTGTGTAAATCAATTGGTACATGCTGCTAAACAGGAAAATAAACCAAAAGGGGGTGAATACTGTAATTAAATTGAAAAATGTTATGCTAAACCTGTAGTAATTGCTGTACAAATCTGCTGCTATGATCATAAGATGTATCATGGGTTATTTAGATGAAGGATTTCACAATTGGTCTTTATGTTTGGTTTGTGAAAAATTGCTTGAACACAGATTCCATCAAAACGAATCAATAAATCTGGTATATGTGGCAAAAGAAAAAAGAGAACTGAATAAAAGCACAATTCCCTTCATTTAATAACATACACAGAGATTGTTCAGCTTATTTTTACACTCTGAAGACCTGACACACACGTTCACATTGAAGCCTATGAGGACAAACCTTCTTATAAATAGACCCAAACACGACAATAGTCCCAGTGTTCAGATACAAATCATCTGTGTACTGACTAGTGTCTGCAGGGTGTCATTAGTCTGTAGCTGGAGCTCTGCATTATAGAAGGTGATTTATCTATGGTGAGATTATAGGGTTTTTCGAGCCAACATTTTGTCCTTTCGAAGGATAGTTAACCAGCTCCCGACCGCTCACTGTAAATTCACGTCAACACTTGCTGGACTCTGTGCAGTGCCGACGTGAAATCATAGTGGGTGTTAACAGAGCGATCAGGTGTCCCAGAGTGGCGCTGACACCCGGATAGTCTGTTAATACTTGCCTCTGGTCCCGGAGACATGATCGGGACCTGATTGCTTCAAGTCCTGATCTTGTGATCTTGTGATCATCATGGCATCACAGGGAAAATTTGTTGTAGCAGCAAACTTTCCCAGGGATCGATCGCGGATGTGGCCATTGGCTGTCATGGCAACCGGAGGCCATACAATGTCCTCCGGGTCTGCCATGCACGGAAGCCTATAGGCTTCCTTTCAGAGTGACTGTCAGCGTTACACTGACAGTTATAATACATTACACTACCTAGGTAGTGTAATGTATTATAGCAGCAATCAGCGCTGTAGGTCTTCAAGTCAAAAAGTTAATAAAAATGTTTTATAAAAGTGTAAAATACAAGTTATAAGTTAAAAAATCTCTTCTTTGCTATAATGTATTTTATTATAGGAAAAAAATGAAAACGTTTAAAAAAAGTACACATATCTGGTTTTGCCGCAGTCGTAATAACCCAAACTATAAAACTATAATGTTATTTTTCCAGCATGATGAACATTAAAAAAAAAAAACAATATTAGAATCACTAGTTTTTGGTCACCACCCCTCCCAAAATATAGAATAAAAAGTGATCAAAAAGTCACAATTCCCCCGAAACAGTACCAATAAAAACTACAACCTGTCCTGCAAAATCAAGTCCTTACACAGCTTTCTTGACTAAAAAATAAAAACGTTACAGCTTTCAGAATATGGTGACACAAAAATAAATTATTTTATAAAAAAAAGTGTTTTTATTGTGAAAACGCTGCAAAGCATGAAAAGCTATATACATATGGTTTCACCGTAATAGTATAAACCTGCAGAATAAAGTAAAGTTGTCATTTATAGCGCATGGTGAACGCCGTAAAAACAAAAAAATATTAAAACGCCAAAATCGCTGATTTTTGGTCATATAATCCCTCAAAAATGTAATAAATATGATCAAAAAGTTGTATGTACAAAACGTTGGTATCAATAAAAACTACAGCTTGTCCCGCAAAAATAAGCCCTCTCACCGCTCAATCGACCAAAAAATAAAAAAAATTATGACTCTGAAATTTTCTTGAAAATGTGAGAAATTGCTGCTAAAGTTTTAAGCCTTGTAACGTCCTAGAAAAATAAAAGGAAGTTCAAAAAACGATGCAAACATAAAGTAGACATATGGGAAATGTTAACTAGCAACTATTTTCTGTTTTTGGATAGGTAACAGCATTGCCAAGTTATTATCACAAAAACTAACACATGTCAAATTTGAAAAAATCATCTGTATCCACAAGGCCCAAACAGGCTGTGTCCTGAAGGGGTTAATATAATCTAGGCCTACCTTTCGTATATAAAGCGAATAAGGAACCCTCATTACATACAATTAAAATGCTAGTTTTCTAACCTAACATGTATATAGTAACATATGTGAAATTAAATATGTAATTAAGAAAAATATAAGCAATTGTAAAATTTTTGCATTGTAAAATTTAATAAATATTTATATTTACCATGTTATTATTATTCATTCATTCAGTAACTAGAATAGGTGCACAGAACTTGAAGACTAGACAAATAGAAGTTTTCATCTTTTGCAACCTCTTTGTATTAATAACAAGGCACAATGACCTACTCAGACTGTTTCCAGTGCTTCAAGAAGTTATTTTCCCTCACTGAATTGTGCATACCATAGCCTTAGTTTTTATTTTTATTTAAAATGTCCCTCCAGTTGTACTTTTCAGTTCGATGTCAGTACGAGTGGAGTAAAAAGACGCTCCTGCTGTGCATGCCATGACAACCGTACAATGCCCGGAGAGTATCGAGCACGGGTCCAGAGTGCCCCTGGATGTCTGGCTGCAGCTGTACACTCATGGTGCACTCAATTGAGATAGGGTCACCTTTTTCTGTAGTTTTTCCTTCGGTTGCAATATAGAACCTGTGAATGCCTCCACTCATTCTGAAGCAGCAGGGGTGCCCTGCACGGGCGAAATCTCAGCTCTAGCCACTGGTGACTCTATATTTTCTTGTTTCCAAGTTGTACTCCGTAGTGGAGAAGGCTGCCATTTCGTCCAGTAGCCTGTCTGGGCATAGGAGTTTTCCATCTCATTCAGTCTGGTTACATCAGCCGCCCATTTGCCTCAGCAGATCCTGCCGACAACACCAAAATGTAACAGGTGGGAGGGGGTTTAGAATAGTTACTGTCCCGCAGAGGAAATTGCACAGCAGAAACTTCAGACGACACAGGTATAAGATGCTGAACTGAACTTTACTCCAACAGAGGCACAATCTATGTGGTTACAATATTTAGTACATAAGCTTGACAGTTTCACTAATAAATAGGCTTTATACTTGGCAGTTTCTGATTTAACTGGTAAGAACGGGACATTGTGTTGGCTAAAGGTTCATTCTCAAGTTACACTTAGTTCTCATATGAAGTGCTGAGCTAGCAATACGCTATTCAGCCTAGCAATTCAAAATTCTTTTTGTTGGATCAGTCACTTGGTAGCTTGCGCCTTACCTGGCAATCTCAACTGGCAGCTCTCGCCCCCTGCCTGGCTATCCAATCTGGCAACTCTCACCCTGTCCGGCTATACAATCTGTCAGCTCTCGCCCTTTCCAACAGCGGCGCACGCCCCGCTCGGCAAATCCACCCACTCTGTACTGACTTCTTTCTTCCTCGCCTGCTTATCCCACACGCATCAGTCATTCTGTCTCTTTCCTCCATCACTCACTAACAGTGACTATCTAAATACTACGCTATATAGTCAACTACGCTATTAATTCCGCCAAAACGACGAAACCCAACCAAACCCCTGCACAACTGAGACAAACGGAAACCATTGGCACCGGAACCTTCACCATTGAAATCAATGGTAATAGAAACCTCTGGTTTCCGTTTGTGTCAGTCAGGGCTCCGTTCTGACGGAAAGCTACGATGGAACAGAGCCCTGACACAGATGTGAACAAAGTCTTATTTGCTACAAATCTAGAACCTGTGGGGTTTTATAGTATCAGCAAATTATTGTTATTTTATTATACAATCAAAAGTTATAACATTTTCCAATATACTTTTTTTTAATGAACCCTCATGGTTTTCAAAATCTCTGCTTGTTTTTATTCAGTAGGAACATCTATTGTTTACTTCCATAGGATGAGATTCTTTCCATGTTAAGTTACATGTCAACTTTATTTTTTGGGTCATTACGATTGTGGCGATACCATATATGTGTTTATATTTCTTTTTGTTTTTACACTTTTACTAAATAAAACCACTTTTATGGAAAAAAAACGTTTTTTCGTCTTATTTTACCATGCATATTTATTAATACTTCTTATTTCACATTAATTACTTATTTGTTAAGTCCCACTAGGGGACTTCACTATGCAATCTTTGATTGCTTATATAATGCTTTGGTACACTTAGTATACATACCAAAGCATTATTGCCTGTCAGTGTAAAACTGACAGCCAATCTATTAGGCCATGGCTCTGGCACTGCCTGATAGGCATATAGCCAGGGCAGGCCTGAAGACCTTTATTGGGCCCACGGCTTCCATGGCGACACATCAGAATCCCATGATCGCATTTGCGGGCCGCCAATGGGTGATTCTAAATGGTTTACAGAGTGTAAACCATTTAGATTCCGCAGTGGCTATTGGAAGTGGCATCTAAAGAGTTAAATGGTTGCAATTCGATCGCTACCATTAGAGCGTGCGCCCAGCTGTCATGAGAAAGCCGAGCACCCACTTCAGCCTGCACATGACACCCGTATAGGACTTAGACTAGGCCACCGTGAAAAGGAAGCGGCCTAGGCTGAGGCCTGTTAGTGACCTCCGGGGAAAGGCGTATTGGTGGACTCTAAATGGTTAATGTGATGGACATACAGGTGCACTGCTCATTACAATTACAGAATGTGCATGAGAGCTGTGTCTCCTAATGATCCCAGTAACAGTGTGTCCATCACATGAGAATGGACAGAATTGTATCCACTGGAAATAAACAATGAATGTTCCTACTGAAAACAACAAGCAGAGATCTTGAAAACTGGGAGGAATTAATAAAGGTATGTTGGAAAATGTTATAACTTTTAATTATACATTTATCTGAGACCAGAGAACGACTTTAAGCTATAATAAAAAAAAGTGTCAATAAATCTACACATAGAATTTCATTATGCCTGCAGTAGAACATTAAGCTTTCAGTTTTTATGTGGATCTGATGATTATCATTTAATGTTTAAATTGACTGTGCATGTAAAAGAAAGGGGGTAACATAAGGTATTGTGACTTTCTTGACATGATGTTATATAAAAGAAACTCTTAGGATATAATAATGGCCCACAGCCATACTATAGATCATTTTACTTATTGTACATGTATTTTTAGACTATAGCTGTGTACCTAAGAGGATAGTCCTGAAACAGAATGATCCTGACAATCTATTAATCACCTATCACAGATCAAAACTCTGATGGCTCCCAATAGACATATCTGCAATATGAACATGACTATTAAATCCTAATTTAATATGTTTAATGTTATTTATTGACATTTTGGTGCTTTACGTGTCTTTACAATTCACAAAAGTTTATTTAATAAAAATTGTTAAATAATTAGAGCACAGCAATCTGTGCTGGACTATCTTTCATTTCACATACACAATGTTTTGTCTGCAGTATATGCTAGAGGAAGTAAGCAAGTGTACTCCTTAAAAGGGGCAAATTCAATACTTAGATCATTCTTGTATTACGAGGAGCCTGACTTTTCTCACCAAAAATAGGAATGTCGCCAGTCTGGAGAAAAAAAATAAATTTCAAACAATTTATGCTAATCTAACAGTATACCTGATATAAATCAACTTTGTAATATTCTTACTTTAAAATGTAGTAGTTTTATTCATGCAAGCTTCCTGTGTGAAGTTACTACTACTACTACTACTACTACTACTACTACGACGTGTCTTCCTTCCTATTATCTGCTGTCCACCCCCTATTGTCAAGCAAAATCCATCTCTAGTCAGAGAGCAGAGGAGACAAAATTCAGGAAATGGGGTGACTCTCTTCACTACCTGCCAATAGAAGTCTATGGAGAGGTAAGGAGGGAGCAGGAGAAGAGAGAGACACAAAGACACAATATCCATAGAAGTCTATGGAGATGGAAGGGGGAGCAGGTGTAAGGAGCAGGGCAAGGGAGACACAGACACAGATGCTGCTGCCCATAGAAGTCTATGGAGAGGTAAGGGGGTGCAGGAGGAGGGAGCAGAGTGAAAAAGAGAGACACAGATGCTGCTGCCCATAAAAGTCTATGGAGAGGTGAGGGGGAGCAGGAAGAGGGAGCAGGAGCAGAGAAAGAGAGAGACACAGACGCTGCTGCACATAGAAGTCTATGAATCTATCTGTCTGTCTATCCATCCATCCATCCATCTATCTATTTCTATTTCTATATACAATTCCATAATATAAAACTTGTCCATTAGTGAAATACTGGCAAAGCGTATTTTCTCTCACTCATTAATCTTTAATTCTAATTTCTTCAGGATTTCCCATGTATACCAACTTCTTTGGCAATAATATTTGATGATTAGTCCAGATTCGGGAAGTGTAGGCCCCAGGCATCAGTCTAACTAACTAATACAAACAATACCTTTGTCCTACCCAGTAACACATTCACATTACAGGAAATATAATGCACTTTGAAAGGTAACAAATGAATTGGAACTATTCTTGTAAAGTCAAGAAACTCAAAATAAATATGGGGGTAGCTTTTTCAATTAATTTAAGAAAAATTGTTCAATAGCGAGGAAAATAACGATACAAACGAAATGAAAATCCCCATCAGTTGCTAAAAGGAAAATATACTTCAAATATAGACATTAAAAGCAGATAGCTTACAAATCTACTGCTATGGGACTTACATGTCTTAGTAAACACTAAGCCTGTAGTTCACTAACTTTCTACGTGCTGCTGCTGCTGCTGCAAATGGTTATATCTCAGTCACAGATCTATAAAGCAAACACAAGGACTTTGAAATAGAATGGATTATCAGAACACTACCAAGATTAAGATGTGTTTTTCCTATAACAATGTAGAATAATTGCTTATTATGCGGTTGACTTATTTATTGTTTAACTGGATTCAAAAGAGGAGCATCCAGTTATAAAACTGTATTTATTAACAGATTTAGAACGTTTTTTTACTTACTTTACTTTGACTTACTGAGAACAAAACTCACCAGGAGACCAGTAAATCCATAAGGGCATTTCATATCAATCAATCAATCATCGACAGAAATCTCCCCTCACTCTTCCAAGATAGGTCTAGCAGCTAACATGTGTATTATATTATAATGTACCCAATACTTCAAATTATACAGAATATTAGGCGTCATCACAAAGTTTTGTGACCTGTAGAAATCCACTTAGCCTTAGACCACGTGCATTTAAATGGTCAAATCTTCTTAGTAATTTCTAATATTCTTGAAATTTATATTAGAGGGGACAATATTCTAAATACTATTTATAACAATAACATTTTCAAATTCCTGTAATAAGAGAAAAGATAAAGATAAAGAGTGATAATGAATTCTCAAAAGGCTTATGTTTATATATAACTTTCAAATTACAATCCCTTAAAAGTCCATAGAAATGGCTAAAAATAGGGTTTGTGATGGCTCTGTACAAGACTGCACCTCCATATGCCTCCATTTACCAATTATATATGGAGGTCTTTTCTTTAGGATTCATATTAAAAGCAATAAAAAATTATGTCATTTTACATCATACGTTGCATTACAGAGATATTCTCCCCTAGAAGTACATTATTATCTATTACCATATGTGTAAAATTGTCTGAAATATTGTTAGTTTTTCCCAATGTAAAGTATTTTTTAAACAACCTATATTTTCTAAACGCATTATTAACTAACATTTAATCATCATGTAAAATTTCAATGATTTCGCAGTCTATTGTATACTATTATTCGTACTATTATTATTATTATTATTATTACTATCAAGATTTTAGAGGGAAAAAACAGCTGCCTTGATCATTCTCCTTCATTTATTATTCACTGCAATACAAGGATTGCAATTTACATGCCTGATGTAAAATGTTTTAGGACTGCATCAGCATTCTCTACACGTAGCATTGACACTGCTGAAAAGTGCTTCACATATACTGTACAAAGCAATAAAATTGTTAAGAAGACATTGATTCAAAGGCTTTTCACTATTCCTTAAAGGAAAAGATTATATATTTACCCAAACATGTTTAATGATGACACTGATTACATTCTGATTATGTTTCCTATTTAATATATTTCATAATAATTCTTATTATATTTTATAATAGTAATTATTATTATATTGTTTCTACCAATTTGCTTACTTTTTCTTTATGATTACTTTAAATATTTAACAAAATATGCTAAAAATTATACACATATATATATATATACACAGCCCCGAAAAAATTAACACAGCACTCCAAGATAAACTGAATATCAGGCCATGAACATGTTACCAGTGGATAAAGCAGTTCCCCAGTGAAGATGTAGACAAAACCATAGAAGAAGGCACGGCACCAGGACTTCAAGGTAGATGAAAGCAAGGTAGTGAGCATGGGATGAAATTGAACAACCTTGCTTTGATCTACCTTGAAGTCCTGTTGCCGTGCCCTCTTCTATGGTTTTGTCTATGCATATATATATATATATATATATATATATATATATATATATATATATATATATATATATATATGAAATAACATAATCTCAGTTGGCTTGATGTTTGTGCCTCCGTAATGTGTTTTTGATATACCAATTGTATGTATTACACACAGAAAGTGAATGGCTATGCAAAAAATTAGATTAACTCACATTGAATTCTAAATAATGTATATTTGCAAAGCTAATTCAAATTTCCCTTTTATACTAATTTTCTGAATTGTAACACATTTTTCACATTCTACACATAAACTAACAAAAGCTCTAAACAACATGCATTAAATTGCTTGCCATTATGAAAACTACCCATAAAAATATTATTTTATATATACAGTAAATGAAGCTATATTTCGTTATATTAGTTAAAGGGGTGTCTCGTCAAGACAACTTTTAGGGCATGTGGCCATCATAGCTAGACTTCCCTGATGTGTATCCCCTCTTTGAGCGAGAGCGTCTTCCAGTCTGGCACACCCGGCCCAACCATACATATATTACATGGTTGTCTGTTTATTTGAATGACCAGCATGTAATACTACATTTCCCCTATAGTGGCCACTGCAGGGAGAACGTATTGTTGAACGAAACTACCCCTGGTGATTTTAGCTGGTTGTGTGAGCTTCTATGAGCCGGACCGGCCACTACCAGCTGATCACCAGAGTGGCTGTTTTTAGAGAAGGTGTTGTCTAAATTAGAGACCTTTAAATGAATGCAAAAAGGAATCTTTTATTTAGAAAAATGTGCTTCTACTTTTATACAGCCACAGCTATATTTCAAGAACTATCTGTATTTTAATCAAACACTTTGCTTCCAATTGAGTGAAGTGTTCTATATGGCCTGCATTTAATAAAGCAATAAACATAGACAGGGTTGTATTTTCCCAAGTGTAAATGTTCAAATGCGTCTACACAATTAGAAAATGTATTATTATAAATTAGGAGTAACAAGGTCATAAATAAAGATTCCCTATGGGATTATTTCTGAAGTAGCTTACTATAAGCAAATCAGAGGTGAGTCTATATTAGGGGTTAATAAAATATGCTAAGAATTACAAATGTTTTACTAGTGATTTTATTTCCCAGATGGGTATAATTAAAGAGCATCGATCATCATTTATCATCTTTTTCTATGTGTTACAAAAATCGCCTTAGAATGAAATTATAAATATATTCTATTCTATGTTAGGGTATGTGCGCACAGTGCTTTTTGCCAAGCAGACTTTAAATTGCAAACTTTTTTTATGAATTTTTTTTTAATTAAGCAAATCCAAAAATCAAAAGGATGTTTTTTGTTAAAACCCACGAAAAAAAACCGCTCCAAACGTGCAGTGCATTTTTTTCATGCTTCCCATTGATTTCAATAGAGGTTCAGAGGTGGAAACCGCTAAAAGAAGGGGCATGACACATTTTCTTTCCACGAGTGGTCAAAAAAAACCCTGGAAAAAAAGTGCTTCTACATTCCATTAAAATCAATAGAGGGAGCTTGGGGTATATATTAGCTCTGATTCCGACATGGTTTCCACATCATAATCAACACCAAAAAATGCTGTATGAACTGGGCCTTAGGAATATTATCTTCATATATCTCCACTGATCTTCCTGAATTTCATCTGTGGTGCTTTAATGGTTATTCATGAGTTCATCAGGGGTACTGTTTCTATCAAACCCCCGTAGAGAGCTTAATTTAGCACCCTCATCTATATTCTGACAGCCAGAGGTGTAATTTAAAGCTCCTGGTGTAAAATCTGACACAGAGTCTATACGTGCCATGTGCCATTTATAATACGGGTGTCTTTTCATGTTGAAGTCAAAGTGTGTCAGCTGCTCGGACCCTCGGTTATCAGCTGTAATCTGTGGGGTAACATGGAAGCAAGTGCTCAAATCCTTTGCAGCGCCACAGCAGGGCAATTAAGCAGTACACAGTGCCCATTGTTATCAATTGACTGTATGTGAAATATATGGATGTTCCAGGTCATCCAGCTCATCCAAATGCTCTCTTTGTAGCCACTCTCTAATTTGAAAACAGGTTTTCTAAATCAGACAAACTCTTTAAGGAAAATGTTCTTAAAAATGGTTTAGTAAAACCCTAAACAAGTAAGGGTAATGATGTATTTGAATAGTCTCATGAGAAAATTTGTAATATGACATTCATTTTTATTTAAAAAAAAAAAAAAAAAAACAAACCAGTGACAGATACATAATATGTTTTTTTCAAACTCAATTGATGCATTTGATTGCACAATATTGACAATGAATTGCAGACCAGGGTACAGCTTGACTTTGTTGAACCTGAAAATGTAAATAATTGGCTGATACTACAATATACAGGACTTTCTATGTTCTCTCCAAAAAAAAAAATGACACTGTGTATTATACAGTTCACTTTATCACCATCTCCGTTTTGTCATGTTAGATTACAAATCATGGCCAAGCAAGAGAATGTTAATTGATTATTACTAGAGATGAGCAAATCTGTGAAAATTGCTTCACTGGAGTGCAGCGCTTCAGCCTTGTTTGTCTGAAATTAGTAAAATATGAATAAGAAATTTACCTGTGAGAGATTTGCTCATTTCTAGATGCTGGAGAAAAAGTTGGGAAGAGAAAAAATCTTCACCAGCTCAACATAGCACTAGGTAGAACCCATCTTATTCTCATATACATATAGTTGGTTCCTGTCACATCTATTTTCATATATGTGTATATTAGCTATATAGTGTTCAACCCTTTAAAGAAGCATTACAATCTTTATTTTCTCATCTAACATTCACTGTTCTTTTGATCATCACTGTTTTCATTACTGGTAACCTAGGCTGCTATAAAATACATAGCCTTTTGGAATTCCTCATTATGGAGGATGTGATTTAACTCAGTCGTTATCGGCAGCATTTCTTGCTAGTCATTAGTATGTTCACCATGCATATTAGGGTGAATATGATATATTATAGTGCATAAAACATACTTATTTTCTTCTTTAAATTATGTTATTAATTTTGACATTATTTGAGCATTCCAAAGCATAAAGGGATTGTCACATCTAAAATACTAGTTTTTATATACTCTATGGACAACAGTATTGGGACACCTACACATTACACCTACCAGAGCCTTTATGATATCCCATTTTAAATCCATAGGCATTAATTTGGAGTTGGTCCCCCTTTTGCAGCTAAAACCGCTTCCAATCTTCTGGGAAGGCTTTCTACAAGACAGTGTGTCTATGGGAATTTTTGCCCATTTATCCAGAAGCATTTATAAGATCAGACACTGATGTTGGACGAGGGGGCCTGGCTCGCAATCTCTATTCTAGTTCATACTAAAGGTTTTCGATGGGGTTGAGGTCAGGGATCTGTGCGCGCCAGTCAAGTTATTTCCCATAAAACTCACCCAAACATGCCTTTATGGACCTTGGTTTGTGCTCTGGGGCAAATGGAATCATGCAGAAACAGAAAAGGGCCTTCCCCAAACTGTTCCCACAAAGTTGGAAGCATACAATTGTCTGAAATGTCTTGGTATGCTGTAGCACCCTGAAAAACAGCCCCATAGCATTATCGCTCCGCCACTAAACTTTACAGTTGGCACAATGCAGTCTGGCAGGTAATGTTCCACCGGCATTCACCAAACCCAGACTCGTCCACCAGACTGCCTGATAGAGAAGGGTGATTCATTACTCCACAGAACATGTTTCCAATGCTTGGAAGTGTTTGCTATTCTGCATTATCACGTGAATAATGCGTTCTTTCTGCATCAGCAATCCAAGAATTCCACCCATATGCCATTCAGCATTTCTCCTCTTTGACCGACCCTCGTGACTAAACAGAACATGTTTTCACTGCTCCTGACTCCAGTGGTGGCGTGCTTTACACCACTATATCCGACGCTTGGCATTTTGCTTGGTGATGTAAGGCATGCATGCAGCTCCTCAGCCATAGAAACCCATGCCAAAATGTTCTTCACACACGGTTTCTATGCAGTTGTTAATGCTATAGAAAGTTTGGAACTCTGCAGTTATTGAGTCAGCAGAACATTGGCGTCTTTTATACATTGTGCGTCTCAGCACTCGGCGACCCCGCTCTGTAACTTTACCTGGACTGCCATTTCATGGCTTAGTTGCTGTGGTTCCTAAAAGCTTCCACTTTGCAATACCACTCCACAGTGGAATATCTAGGAGGGAAGAAATTTTCCGAACTGACTTGTTGCAACAGTGGCGTCCTAAGACACTACCCCTCTCAAATTCAATGAGCTCTTTAGAATGACCCATTCTTTCACAAATGTTTGTAAGGGCAGACTACATGGCAAGGTGCTTGATTTTATACACCTGTGGCAATGGGACTGAGTGAAACACCTGAATTTAATGATTAAGAGGTGTGTCCCAATACTTTTTTCCATATAATGCTTGTTATATTAGGCCACATACAGCTTCCTTGACAATATCAACTGATTGGAAGCGGAAAGGGAGACCAGACATGCAGGGATCAGCTAATTGCTGGCAATTTCTTTAACTCCTTATCGATGTTCGACGTACAGTTGGATGTGCACTACCTCAAGACAGCATAGTTTCAAGACTTGAGCCTGCACCATATGTGGCGGGTGCTGGATGTTTTAAACAGCTGACACTTGCCTGCAACGGTCAGGATCATGGATAACTCTGATCCCAGTCATTTAAACCAGCAGATGCCGCAGTCAATAGCGACGGCGTCTGTTCAGCGGGTAGACACAGGTAGGGCACTCTCTCTGTCCACTGATCTGCCCTCCTATGATGAAATGGCAGGGTTCCGATCGGTTACCATGGCAGCCAGAGGCCTATTGAAGGTCTCCAGGTCTGACATCAGTGCCCTACTTTTTTTAGCCTTGCCAGAGGCAATGCACTATATGCATGAGTGATATAAAGATCGCATGGTAAATTCCCCTAGGGGGACTATGAAAAAATTTAAAAAGTGTTTAATTTAATATTATATTATTTCAGTCTCAGGGTGAAAGCCATAGAAAAAAAATAATTTACAGTGCAAACAATGATGTTTTTTGGCCACCTTGCTTCC
Organism: Rhinoderma darwinii; assembly: GCF_050947455.1. Classification (NCBI taxonomy): domain Eukaryota; kingdom Metazoa; phylum Chordata; class Amphibia; order Anura; family Rhinodermatidae; genus Rhinoderma; species Rhinoderma darwinii. The sequence continues at coordinate 388,570,616 of NC_134688.1, read as the reverse complement.
CCCAAAAAATGGAATAAAAAGTCTTCAGAAAGTACCCTAAAATGGTACAAATAAAAACGAAAGCTCGCTCTTGAAAAAAAACTTTTCGTGTTGCTCCATCAACGTAAAAATTAAAAAATGAAGGCTCTCAGAATAAAACGACACAAGACAATTTTTTTTAAACAAAGTTTATTTTCTTTATAAAAGTAGTACATCATAAAAAAGCAATACAAATTTGGTATCACCAAAATTGTTTTGACCCAAAAAATAAAGTTATCATGCCTTTTTTCCAGACGTGAAGTTTGTAAGAATGAAACCTGAAGAACAATGGAGAAAACAGTTTTTTCACATTCCACCCAAAAAATATATATTTTTTAGTTTCCCATTACATTATATGGTACATTAAATGGTACCATTAAAAACTACAAAAAACAAGCCCTCATACGGCTATGTCGGTGGAAAAATGAAAAACTTACAGCTCTTGGAAAGCAACGATGGAAAAATGAAAATTAATTTTTTTTAATTGGCTCTGTCTTTAAGGGGGTTAACATCTGACTCCTCCTATGTCCTTCAAACAGTTCTTGAAATGAAATGTTTATGCAATGGAATTTATTGTATGGTCTTTTAAAACTGAACCCTATATACAAAATGTGTCCTCCAAAATTAGTTACATAGGAGCTACATTAAATATTTTTTCTTAATGACCTTTTTCACACCTACTACAACATTTTATTTATTTAAGCCCGCTAAGTAGTTTACTCTGAACTAGTATACAATGTCTTTATATTACCAGTTTATGTGCAATCATTAATGTTGTTTTCATTTCTTTTTTTACGTTTATTTCACATTTACAGCTGCAGTACATATTTAAAGTTTTAGACATCACTTTTGTTAGGCCTCCGTCTGCCATGGCAACCCATCCACAACCCGCAATTGTGTTGCTGGGGCACCAATGGGCTGACATAAGGAGCCCTTCTCTCTATCAAATTCCTTAGATTACGCGGTCACTATTGACTGTGACATGAAAACGGTTCAACGGCAGGGATAGGAGCTAGCTTTGATCCTAGCCAATGCAGCAGGGTGTCAGGTGTATGGGTACAGCTGACACTTGCTGCTGATGGCACAGTCTTAGCTTTTGAGCCCGTGCCACAACCGCGCCATGCATTTATAGTGCTGTTCAGGTGGTACCACCCTCCAGCACTGTAAATGTATGGCACAGTGCAGGAATGGGTTAAGCACAGGTGTATGCTTGCTTACTTATCCACACATTGAGGACAGGTGGATGCTTGCTAACTCACCCAGTCAACCAGGATTAAAACAAACGTACTGTATCATGCAGACAACCCTATTAACCCCAATAGTCAACTGCAACCCTATACGTTAAGGGTACGGCCACACGGAGCGGCCCTGACAAAGTCGCAACGTGGCCAACCACCGCGTCAGCACCATGTAGGAGCGGCTGACAAATACCTTATTAAGAGGTATTCCGGTGACATGCGCATGTGCACTGCCGCTCCATTCACTCTCTATGGGAGCGCCGGAGATAGCCGAGTGCAGTATTCGGCTTTTTCCGGCTCTGCCATAGAGAATGAATAGGAGGTGAGTTGTTGTAATTTGCAAAATCGTGCGGCCATAAATGGTGTATTAATTCATGGCCGCACGATTTTGCAGATAAAGGGACGGTTTACCCGCGTTAACATGCGGCCACTAACAGGCTGATTGAAAGCGGCACCGAATATGGTGCCGGCGAGGTTGTTAGCCGCGTTGCGACCGTGTCAGGGACGCTCCGTGTGGCCATAAACCCAAAGGGTGCATTTGGCTTATTGTTTTATATTGTTTCATAGATCTTCATAAGAGCTGTATACAAAAAATAGTAGGATTTTTGAAGACACAAAAGGAAAGCATCCAAGTCCTCAGGGAGGGCAGATCACACAGGCTGTCAGGAATCAGAGTGAAGAATGAATGGAAAGCACAAATGGCAGTCTGCAGGGAGAAAGGCAAAAAATCACACAGGCAGTGTAGTACACACTGCAGACTGTGCAATAGGACTAACTAAAAATCAAAATATATTAACAAAAAGAAAAAGGAGAAAAAAACACAAACAAATGAATAAAATGCGAGCAAAAAGTTGTATGTATCGCAAAATAGGACCAATGAAGATGTCAATCATGGCACAAAAAAAATTAAAAAAACCTCATACAGCTCTATTGACAGAAAAATGAAAAGTTATGGCTCTCTGTGTATGACAAATAATTTTTTCAGAAGAAGTTTTTTAATTGTGCAAAAATAGTAAAATATGAAAAAAATTATATAAATTTTGTATCGCCATAATTGTACAGACGCACAGAATAAAGTTAACATGTCATTCATACTGCACAGTTAATGCTGTCAAAAAAATAATCACCATGTCCTGAAGACAAAAATAAGCCACGTTCTTAAGGGGATAAGAATACCACGTTCGGTATCTAAATAGCATTACAACATGTTTATCAACTTCACTGCACTGTGCATGCCTGGAGAGTGCAAAGCATTCATGAGAGTTGGAGGAGGCTGGTAATGACATAGAACAACCAGAAGGATACCAATCAAGCCTGGAAAGGCAGATTTGTGGACCAGACTGCGTGACTTTTCAGGATAGAGGCACCGCTTGCATGACTCTTCAATAGTAAATAGCATAGAGTGCTAAATTTATCGATTTTGCTGCATCTGAAAAAACATACAAGGGCATGTTTGGAAACATTGTCAAGTCATACATCACGGCATGGTGGTGGTTTGAGGGGATAAAATGACCTGACAGTTCCCCTTTAACTAATTTATTTGCACTGTATGACACTATCTGGGCACTGTATGGCATTATTTATAGGCTAATATAAGGCATGTTTTGTGAAAATTATGTTTTACTCTGTGAAGTAGTGGTACAGTACTTACACTAAATCTATGCCCTGAGTGAGAGAAAGTCTACTTTTGTCTCTCAAGAAATATGTGGGTTTGGATGGAAACTAGTATACATGAAAAGACGCATTGAAATCAGGAATGTAGGCAAATAATAATAATAAACAAAAGTAAAATGAGAATGCAAGAAGAACCATTTACATTATATGGCATATAAGTACATAGAGATCATTTTGCTGTATTATACGATATATGCATTATTATATGGTAAATAACATTGTTTATATATGATACTTTGATACATTATTTACCGTATTTTTTGGACTATAAGGCGAGATTTTAGCAAGAATAAATCTTGCTAAAAAGTCCCTGCGTCTTTTAGTCGGCCCCCTGACCGCTTCCTTACTTGACCCCCTCCCGATCAATGATGTGCCAGCACTTCATGGAGCGGGGAGGGGGTGATGTTTGGAGCAGAGCGGGCTCATGCATTGTGATTGCGATGTTCCTGGCCGTTTAACTAGTTAAATGCCGCGGTCAATAGCGACTGCGGCATTTATAGGGGTTTTCCCATGAAGGACATTAATGACATATCCACAGGACATGTCATAAATGTCAGATAGATGCGGGACCCGCAACTATCTCTAGAACGGGGCCCCTAAACCCCGTTCTATCTTACTCAGCTCCGCTGTGTCCTGGCCCCTACCTGATTAGGTGGTCGCGAGTTATGGAAACAGCCGAGTGCTCGCTGAGCTACGCTGTTTCCGTAACTCCTATAGAATTGAATGGAAGTTACGGAAACAGCGTAGCACCGCGAGCTACGCTGTTTCAGGAACTCGGTAGCTATGAAAACAGCATACATGGTCGAGTTACGGAAACAGCGTAACTCGCTGAGCTACACTATTTCTGTAACTCCCATAGAACTGGATAGTAGTTACGGACGCTGCTTCTGTAATTGCCATTTACTACTAGGAGAGTTACAGAAACAGCATAGCTCAGCGAGTTACGCTGTTTCTGTAACCCATCCATGTATTGCAGTGTATTGTACCAGTGTATTGTACCAGTGTATTGTACCAGCGATCTAATGCATTGCTAGTTCAAGTCCCCTAGGGGAACTAATAAAATGTGTAAAAAAAAAAGTTAGATACATTTTCAGGAGTGTAAAAATATATTAAAAGTTAATAAATAAATTTCCCACTTTTCCCGAAGCACAATGTAAAAAATAAAGAAAAAAAAAATTGTATTGCTGTGTCCGTCAGAGTCTGAACTATTACAATGTAGCATTATTTGGCTCAGACGGTGAACGGCGTAAAAAAAAAGTAAAACCCCAGAATCGCTGTTTTTTTGGTCACCTTAGTGCTAAAAAATTAAATAAAGAGTGACAAAAAAATTGCATGTACCAAAAACTTGTGCCAAAATAACTACAGATCGTCTCGCAAAAAAGCCCTCACACCGCTCAAAAGTTGAAAAAATATAAAAGTTCTGGCTCTCAGAATTTGGTGAAACAGAACAATTTTTTTTTTAACAAATGATTTTTTCTTTGTAAAAGTAGTAAAATATATATTTTTTTCCTATTTTCTATTGCCTAAAACTTGGGAGCATCTCATGTTCGGGTGCGTCTCATGTTCGGATGCGTCACATGGTCAGATGCGTCTCATGGTCGGGTGCATCTCATGTTCGGGTGCGTCACATGGTCAGATGCGTCTCATGGTCGGGTGCGTCTTAGGCCTTATTTACACGAGCGTGTGCGTTTTGTAAAACGGACATTTTGGTCAGTTTTTCTTGGCCTCTGTAGATAATGCCACACACTGGCCTCGGTAGATAATTCCACAGATTGCCCTCTGCAGATAATGCCACACGCTTCCCTCTGTAGATAATACCACACACTTCCCTATGTAGACAATGCCACACAATGCACTCTATAGTTAATGTCAAACACTGCCCTCTGTAGATAATTCCACACACTGCCCTCTGTAGATAATGCCACACACTGCCCTCTTTAGATAATGCCACACACTGCCCTCTGTAGATAATGCCACACACTGCCCTCTTTAGATAATGCCACACAGCCCCCTGTAGATACTGCCACAGTGCCCCCTGTATATAGTGCCACACAGCCCCCCTGTACATTGTGCCATACAGACCCCTGTAGGTAGTGACACACAGCCCCCCTGTAGGTAGTGACACACAGCTCCCTGTAGGTAGTAACACACACAGCCCCCTGTAGGTAGTGCCACACAGCCCTCCTGTAGGTAGTACTTCACAGCACCCCTGTAGGTAGTGCCACATAGCCCCCTTGTAGGTAGTGCCTCACAGTCCCCTGTAGGCAGTGCCACACAGCCCCCTGTAGGTAATGCCACACAGCCCCCTTGTAGGTATTGCCACACAGCCCCATGTAGATAGCACCCTCGTAGATGCCCCCCCCCCTTGGATGCCCACCCCCCTTCCTGTAGATAGCACCCATGTAGCTCCCTGTAGGAGCAGAATCCCTCTGGCTGGGAATCTTCACTTCAGGTGTTGCCCCTGATGGACTTCTACTGGAGCAAAATCCCTCTAATCCCCGGCCACAGCGTTGCCGATTCTACTTCAGGAGTTGCCCCTTATGTCACCGTCCATATAAGGATAGTGACGTCAGTGACTTCTCCTGGAGCGAAATCCCCGGCCAAAGCTTCGGCAACGCTGTGGCCGGGTATTAGAGGGATTCTGCTGCTACAAGGAGCTATAATGGCGCTATCTACAGTGGTGAGGTGCTATCTACAAGGGGGCTTTGACACTACCTACAGCAAAAATAGGAGGAGGAGTGAGAGAGCGGCAGAAAGCACGGCCCTCACTCGGACACATCCAAGTGACGGCCATGCTTTACATGGCCCTATAGACTTCTATGGGAGTCATGCGGTCGGGAGAAAGGCCCAAAATAGGGCTTGTGAATAGCCCAATTTGGGTCTATTGTTCCTAATGCAGCCGTGTGACGACCGTTAAATAAACGGCCACCACATGGCCGAGTAACGCTGTCATGTGAATAGGACCTTACTCTCGACCCTTCCTCAACAATAATGTTCTCACCATAGCCTTTATTCAGATGTGGCACCTAATGATGAGGAAGTTGAGCATATGTCCATCACCGGAGATGGCTAAACCTGGTAATCTTTCATATCCAAGATCCCTCTACTCTAAACTTGATATCTAAATATGCTGGAATTCCCTATGACTTTATCCGTGTAGACAGGTTTTTTTTTTGCTATTTTCCCTGATCTTAAAGCCCTACCTCTGTTCCACACTTTTTTCTGGCCTACTCCAAAAATTTTATACGTCAACCATTAAAACAGGATCAGCTGAGTCTTCAGTAACATGGCATGAGACATTTTTTTATAATGAGAAGTCCACCACACATGTCTACTGCATCTCTCTTCTCTTCTCCAACCTAATTAACCATAAGAAAAAAAAAATAAACCTCTATCACATATATTAAAGGAACAGGAATTGGATTTCTCACTCTCCAAGAAAGAAATTGCCTCCACCCTTGGTACCTGGAAACTCTGGGCAGGGCCAGTGTAAGGAGGGGGAACTAAGCAATTGCCCAGGGCCCTCATCCTCTTCGGGCCCCCTGCCCAGTATAACAGCCATAGTCATAACATTCATGAGCTGGGTGGCACGGGCCCCCTCATGCCCAGTGGCATCGCTAGCCCCCAGTGCTAGCAACAGCCACATTCCATTCTGTGTCTTCAGGACCCAGATACAATTGAACACTATAGGCTACAGGCCACGTTAGGCCTGCAGCCTATAAGGCACTAGAGAGAATCCCTGCGCAGGCCGACGTGATGATGTCACAGCATCACGCTAACCTGCGTAAGGGTCCCGTCCAGAGGTTGTGAAGCTCTCCATCCATTGCGGGAACGGGACTAGGTAAGTACTTTTTTTGGGGTGGCTGTGTGACCCTATATACAAGGGGAGGGGGAGCTGTGTGGCACTATATACAAGGGGAGGGGGAGCTGTGTGGCACTTGATATAAAAGGAAGGGGAGCTGTGCGGCACTATACATAAGGGGAGGGGCAAGTTGTGTGGTACTATACACAACGAGAGGGGCTGAGTGGCACTATATACTAGGGAAGGGGGAGATGTTTGGCACTATATACAAGGCCGGCTGTGTGGCACTATATACAAAGGGGGGCTGTGTGACACTATATACAAGGAGGGGGTCTCTGTGGCACAATATACAAGGGAGGGTGGGCTGTGTGGCACTGTAGACAAGGAGAGGGGGAGCTGTTTGGCCCCATATACAAGGGGAGAGGGGAGCTGTGAGGCACTTTATACAAAGGAGGGGGGCTGTGTGGCACTATAGGCAAGGGGAGGGGAGCTGTGTGGCACTATATACAAGGGAGGGGGAGCTGTGTGGCACTTTATACAATGTAGGGGGGCTGTGTAGCACTATATACAAGGGAGGGGCCTGTGTGTCACTAAATACAAGTGGAGAGTGGAGCTGTGTGACACAATATACAAGGGAGAGGGGCTGTGTGACACTATGTACAAGGGGAGGTGGAGCTGTGTGGCACTATATACAAGAGTAGAGGGAGCTGTGTGGCACTATATAAACGGGGAGGGGGGAGCGGTGTGGCACTATATACAAGGGAGGAGGGCTGTGTGGCACTATATACAAGGAGGGGGCTGTGTGGCATTATATACAAGGGGGACTGTGTGGCACTATATACTAAGGAGGGTGCTATGTGGCACTATACACAAGGGAGGGTCTGTGTGACACTATATAAAAGTGAGGGGGGCTGTGTGACACTATATACCAGGGAAGCGGCTGTGTGGCACGATATACAAGGGATGGGGCTGTGTGGAACTATATACGAAGGGGGGCTGTGTGGAACTATATACAAGGGAGGCTATGTGGCCCAATATAAAAGGGGGCTGTGTGGTACTATCTACTAGGGGCGTCTGTATGGCACTTTATACAAGGGGAGGGCTATGTGGCGCTATCTACAGGGGGCTGTGTGTGGCGCTATATACAGGGGACACAAAGGGGGAATTATTACTGTGGGGGCACAAATGGAGCATGAATTATGATGGGGCACTTTTATTGTGTCGAGCACTGAGGGATCATTATTACCATCTGGGTCACTGTTGATTACGAGTTTGTTTAGAGGATGGGGGGTTTAAGTGTGGAGGGTGCTGGAAAAGCAAGAAACCAACATCTCTGCGTGTCGAATTCTGCAGAGACGAGTCATGGCTGGAATAAGTCGTCACAGTGCTCTTGGCCGGATGGAGGAAAAAAAGGGAAAACATCACCTGTAAGTCACTGGATATAAATGTGCTTTAATTACTTATATGGTCTGCAGAGCTCCTGTGTATAACTGGTATATATGGTGGTAATATTGGTCTTTGTATAGTGGTTTTTATTCAGAATGGGGGAATTATTCAGTCACTGTGGTTATGGGGTGGCGGCATTATGTGACCTTATATTGTATTATTATTGATAATATTGGTCATAAAATAGTGAGTTGTGTTCAGTAACAGTATGCAGGTAATATTTAATCTGGTATAGTAGTATGATTTAATAACTATATATCAGGGGCATAGCTAAAGGCTCATGGGCCCCGATGCAAAAATTCTTACTGGGCCCCCCCCGCCGCAAACTTCTCATGGCCGACGGTCCGCAGTTTTCAGCTGCAGAGCTGGGTCTCCTAAGTGACCCAACAATGCAGCACTAGCAGCCGGGGGCGTCACTAAGGCTGGGTTCACACACCCTATTTACGGACGTAATTCGGGCGTTTTAGCATTGAATTACGTCCGAAAATGTGGCTCAAAAGCGTTGGCAAACATCTTCCCATTCATTTGAATGGGTTTTACGATGTTCTGTGCCGACGGTCATTTTTTTTTACGCGCCGCTATCAAAAGGCGGCGCATAAAAAAGACGCCCGCGTCAGAGAAGTGCCTGTCACTTCTTCAGACGTAAATGGAGCCGTTTTCCATGGACTCCATAGAAAAACAGCTCCAATTACGTCCGTAATGGACGCAGCGAAAGACGCCTGCACATGCCATTACGGCTGAAATTACGGTGTGGTTTTCTCCTGAAAACAGCACCGTAATTGCAGCCGTAACGGACGCTGCCGTGTGAACATAACCTCAGGGCTGAAAATGTCAGGGAAATAGCCCCAATACATATGTCTCCGCCCAAAAAAATGTGTGTATAGGAGACAGCATAGCATATCTATAGCACTACGACCCTATAAACTATGGATAGGATTAGATACATTTGCTCAGAAGACAGTATCACACATGATAGGATTAGATACAGTGGCTGAGCAGACAGTATCACACATCATAGGATTAGATACAGTGGCTGAGCAGACAGTATCACACATGATAGGATTAGATACAGTGGCTCAGAAGGCAGTATCACACATGATAGGATTAGATAAAGTGGCCCAGCAGACAGTATCACACATGATAGGATTAGATACAGTGGCTCAGCAGACAGTACCACACATGATAGGATTAGATACAGTGGCTCAGCAGACAGTACCACACATGATAGGATTAGATACAGTGGCTCAGAAGGCAGTATCACACATGATAGGATTAGATACAGTGGCTCAGCAGACAGTATCACACATGATCGGATTAGATATAGGGCCCAGCAGACAGTATCACACAAGATACGATTAGATACAGGGCCCAGCAGACAGTATCACACATGATTGGATTAAATACACAGCTCAGCAGACAGTATCACACATGATTGGATTAGATAAAGGGCCCAGCTCGCTGACATTGTGTCTCCAGTGCTGGACCCAGGATAGGTAAGAATAATAATTTTGCTTCTTTATGTGTTACTGATTATTTTTGTGTGTTTGTGTTTTTTTTACAGGTTCGGTTGTTGGACTTCGGATTCGAGGACTTCAATGACGGCGTTTTTTTTATTCTCAATAAAATGGTTAATGAGGGTTGTTTTTTTATTTAAATAAAATATTTTTTCTATGTGCTTGTACTTTTTTAAACTTTATTATCACCGCCTTAGTAATGGCCGCTGGCTGATTGACAACCTCCATTACTAAGGCGAGGCTTAATGTTAGCAGGTGCAGAGGCTATACTAAACCCCATTATTACCCCGGTACCCACCGCCACCAGGGGTGCTGGGAAGAGCCGGGTACGAACCAGTACCCGACCATCTGTAGTGACGGGCAAGCACCGGGTGGCCGCAGGCTGGTAGTATTAGGCTGGGGAAGGCCAAAAACAGTGGCCCTTCCCACCCTGGTAATGCTGCCTGCTGCTGCTGTGTTGTATCTGACTAGTTATGAAAATTGGGGGGGACCCCACATTGTTCTTTCCAATTATTTATTATTATTTTTTTTTTAAATGACGTGGGGTCCCCCCCATTTTTCATAACCAGCCAGATACAATAAATACCAGCCTGCGGCCACCCCTGTGGCCGACCATCACTACAGATGGTCAGGTACTGGATCGTACCCGGCTCTTCCCAGCACCCCTGGTGGCGGTGGGTACCGGGGTAATAAAGGGGGTTAGTGTTAGCCTCTGCATCGGCTAACACTAAGCCCCGCCTTAGCAATGGATGCTGTCAATCAGCCGGCGGCCATTACTAAGGCGGTAGTAATATAGTTTAAAAAAAAACACAAAGACATAGAAAAAATATTTTATTGAAATAAAAAAAAAAACCTACACAACCCTCATTAACCATTTTAATTATAATTTAAAAAAAGCCGTCATCGAAGTAGTCCTGGAATCCGCCGTCGTCCAACGACCGAACCTGTAAGAAAACACACAAAAAATGATTAGTAACACATGTGTTAGGCTTAGATACAGGGCCCATGTGTGATACTGTCTGTGGGACCCTGTATCTAAGCCTACCACAACGTAGGCTTAGATACAGGGTCCAGAAGACAGTAATCTTATACAGTATAAGATTACTGTATGCTGGGTCCCTGTATCTAAACCTACAGTGTGGTATGCTTATATACAGGGCCCATCAGACAGGATCACACATGGGCCATGTATCTAAGCCTACCATGTGATTGGCTTAGATACAGGGCCCAGCAGACAGGATCACGCATGGGCCATGTATCTAAGCCTACCATGTGATTGGCTTAGATACAGGGCCCAGCAGACAGGATCACGCATGGGCCATGTATCTAAGCCTACCATGTGATAGGCTTAGATACAGGGCCCAGCAGACAGGATCACACAATCTGTGATCCTGTCTCATGGGCCCCCTAAGCCTGCTAAATCGTAGGCTTAGGGGTTGTGCAGTCCCTAAACATTGATGGCCTATCCTCAGGATAGGCCATCAATAGCTGATGTGTCGCTCGGGACCCGCATATCAGCTGTTTCGAAGGGGCCGCAGCACTCGTACGAGAGCTGCTTCCCCTTCATTTCACTACTCGCTCACACTGTGAATCGCCGACACGGATTCACAGTGTGACCGGAATGAAGTGACAGGAATGAAGGGGAGCAGCTCTCGTACGAGTGCTGCGGCCCCTTCAAAACGGCTGATTGGCGGGTCCCGGGAGACGGACCCCGCCAGTCAGGGCTATCTTACCTTCCTCTTCGGCCGCGGCGGGAGTTCTGTCATCTCGATGCTGTGCGCGGCGCATAGCGCTGTGACGTCATGCGCTGCGCACAGCGCTTGACGTCAGGACCTCCGCTGCGATCCGGAACCAGGAAGGTAAGTAAAGTATGTTACTATAGTAACAGGGGCCCACGGCCCGAGTTACTATAGTAACTTTTTATTGATGTGGTGCGGGGGGCCGTGGGCCCCCTGGCTTCGGGGCCCAGTCGCAATTGCGACCGCTGCGACCCCTATAGCTACGCCAGTGCTATATATACTGTTTATATACTAGTATAGAAACCCCATAAACGGGTTTGCTAGCAAAAGGAATGATAAGTATTTATAACTGTGTTCTTTGAGAACGACTTACTTCAGGGTTTTGCCTTCTTAAAGCCTTTTTTTGGGAATTGGTTTCTCGTTGTTCCTGGCATTCCTCTGCACTCATAGTTGCTCTTTTTATTCTCTGAGCCAAATATATATGATGATTATCAGAATTGTCCTTTTTATAAGTGAGCGTGATCACACGTAGCAGTTAAGGGACAATCCTGATAATCAATATATATTATTGGATAACTATGCCTCCAATTCTCTTATGTAAAAGAATTGTGTATGGTATTTTTTGGAGCTGTTGGGAAGGGGTAGGGGGCCCAAGCTGAATTCTGGGAATTGAATGCACAGTAAATCCTTAATTATTCCTAAAGATCAGAAAATCGTGAATCAAATAAAAAATCGTCCATAGGGCAGAGAAAAATCTAGATTAAATCTTTTTGCAAAATCGCCCAGCCCTACACACAGTGATAACTCTGAGTAGAGATAATGTAGTAGATGTCACCTGCAGTCCTATGTAACACCACAGATAAGACACAGTGATAACTCTCTGAGTATAGATAATGTAGTAGATGTTACATGCAGTCCTATGTAACACCACAGATAACACAGTGACAACTGTTTGAGTAGAGATAATGTAGTAGATGTTACCTGCAGTCCTGTGTAACACCACAGATAACACAGTGATAGCTCTGAGTACAGATAATGTATTAGTGCTACCTGCAGTCTTATGTAACACCACAGATAACACCGTGATAACTCTCTAAGTACAGATAATGTAGATGTTGCCTTCAGCCCTATGTCACACCACAGATAACACACAGTGATAACGCTGAGTACAGATAATGTAGTAGATGCAGATACTGTAAAGGATCTGGCAGACACAACTTCTGTGTCGACGCCCATAGGTAATCAGTCTGCACCTGCTTCTATGTCTGTGAGACTGACTCCATCTGCCACCACCCAGGATGGCAGGCTTAGGAGTGGGAGAGCCTATCACAGCCTGGCCAGATGGAGCTAGCTCCCACCCTCTGTCTATTTATACCTGCCTTTCCTGTTCCTCCTTTGCTTGTGATTCTTCTTTGTTGGTTTCCTGGCCCTGCTGCAGCTTCTTGAACTACTGATCCTCTGCTTGTGATTGACCTTGGCTTTTCTGACCACTCTTCTGCTCTGCGTTTTTGTACCTCGCTCATCTCCTGGTTTGACTCGGCTCGTTCACCTCGCTTGTTGCTCACGGTGTTCCCGTGGGCAACTTCCCCATTTCCCTGGCTTCTTTGTACCCTTGTCTGTTTGTCTGTCGTGCACCTATTGAGTGTAGGGACCGTCGCCCAGTTGTACCCCGTCGCCTAGGGCGGGTCGTTGCAAGTAGGCAGGGACTGAGTGGCGGGTAGATTAGGGCTCACTTGTCTGTTTCCCTACCCCGACATTACACATACAGACATATATACACATACAGCTATAGGGGTGTAGCTAAAGGCTCATGGACCCTGGTGCAAGAATTCAGTTTGGGCCCCCTACACCTTCCCAGACCCCTGTGCATGCCTATGCCCAGCCACTTTGCCCGACAGACCCCATGAATGCCCCCACAGTATAATGCCCCATAGCTGTTCCCACACAGTATAATGCCCACACACAGCATAATGCCCCCCATTGCTGCCCACACACAGTATAATGCCCCACACAGTATGATGCCACCCAACGCTGCCCCACAATATAATGCCAAAATAGCTGCCCCCACAGTATATTGCCACCCATAGCTGCCCCATACAGTATAATGCCCCCATACAGTATAATGCACTCCATACAATATAATGCGCCCATACAGTATAATGCCCCCATAGCTGCCACATACAGTATAATATCCCACATAGCTGTGCCATGCACTATAATGTCCCATACAGTATAATGCCCCCATAGCTGCCACATACAGTATAACACCCAATACAGATTAATGCCCACCATAGCTGTCCCATACAATATAATGCCCCACAAAGTATTATGCTCCCCATAGCTGCCACATACAGTATAATGCCCCCATACAATACAAAACACCCCATAGCTATCCCATACAGTATAATACCCCCATACAGTATAATGCCCCCATAGCTGTCCCATATATTATAATGCCCCCATACAGTATAATGCCCTCCATAGCTGCCACATACAGTATAATGCCCCCATACATTTTAATGCCCTCCATAGCTGCCACATACAGTATAATGCCCCCCATACAGTATAATGCCCCCTATAGCTGACCCATAGAGTATAATGTCCCCCATAGCTGTCCCATACACTATGAGGTCCCATACAGTATAATCCCGTCATAGCTGCCACATACTGTATAATACCCTCATACAGTATAATCCCCCCATAGTTATCCCATAAAGTATAATGCCTTCATACAGTATAATGCCCCCATAGCTGTCCCATACAGTATAATGCCCTCCATAGCTGTCCCATACAGTATAATGCCCTCCATAGCTGCCACATACAGTATAATGCCCCACTTAGCTGTCCCATACAGTATAATGCCCACATACAGTATAATGCCCTCCATAGCTGCCACATACAATATAATGCCCCCATACAGTTTAATGCCCCCTATAGCTGCCCCATACAGTATAATGCCCCACATAGCTGCCCCATACAGTATAATGCCCCCATACAGTTTAGTGCCCCCTCAGCTGTCCTACACAGTATAATGCCCCCATAGAGTATAATGCCCCCAATAGCTGACCCATAGAGTATAATGTCCCCCATAGCTGTCCCATACACTATGATGTCTCATACAGTATGATCCCATCACAACTGCCACATACAGTATAATACCCCCCATACAGTATAATCCCCCCATAGCTGTCCCATACAGTATAATCCCCCCATAGCTGTCCCATACAGTATAATGCCCTCCATAGCTGCCACATACAGTATAATGCCCCCATACAGCATAATACCCCACTTAGCTGTCCCATACAGTATACTGCCCCCATACAGTATAATCCCCTCCATAGCTGCCACATACAATATAATTCCCCCATACAGTTTAATGCCCCCTATAGCTGCCCCATACAGTATAATTCCCCCCATAGCTGTCCCATACAGTATAATGCCCCATACAGTATAATGCCCCCTCAGCTGTCCTACACAGTATAATGTCACCTATATAGTATAATGACCCCATATAGTATAATGCCCCCTGAGCAGCTACCATATCAGCCCCCCTCACATATCCAGTATAATGCCCCCATATGTACATACCTAATAGGAAAATAATGACATAATTACATACCTATCCTCGTTCCCAAGATGGGTGGAGCATCCTTCTCCTCCGGTCTTTGCTGTGAGTGACTCGGCACAGAAAGGCGCGATGACGTCACTACATCGCGCCTGCCTGCAGCGAGATACTCCAGCAAGCTTGGGGGCCCAGACGCAACTACGACCGTTGTGACCCCTATAGCTACGCCGCTGTACAGATACATATACAGGCACTTATACACACAAATACACACACATTCAAAGACACACATACACACATACTGGATCTTATACACACACACACAAACCCAGAGACACACAGACAAATAGAGGCACAAACAACAGACAGACTGAGCACTCACACCTCCTTCCTCACACTCCTGGAAGCGCTAGAATTCAGCAATGCAGTTCTTTGCACACCAGTTCAGCATTTGGGGCCCCACTTTTAACTTTGCCCAGGGCCACACTTTGTCTAAAACCAGCCCTAACTCTGGGATTTGAAGTCTAGTGGTTCTTCCCAATGATTGTCAGCTACAGTTAGGTCCAGAATTATTTGAACAGTGACACAATCTTCATGATTTGGGCACTGCATGCCACCACATTGGATTTAAATCAAGTATAATTCAAGAGGTTGAACAAAAATATCCTATAAAACGTTAGGAATTGCAACCATTTTTCTACACAGCCTCCTTATTTCAGGGGCTCAAAAGTAATTGGACAAATTAACATTACCATAAATAAAATGTTTTTTTTTTAATACTTTGTAAAGAATACTTTGCAGGCAATGACTGCCTGAATTCTGGAACTAATGGATATCGCCAAATGCTGGGTTTCATCATTTGTGATGCTTTGCCAGGCCTTTACTGCAGCTGTCTTCAGTTGTTGCTTGTTTGTGGGTCTTTCTGCCCTAAAGGGGTTTTCCCACGAGAGACATTTATGACACCTCCAAAGGATATGTCATAAATGTCAGATAGACGCGGGTCCCACCTCTGGTACCCGCACCTATCTACAGAACGGGGCCCCCTAAACCCTGTTTAGCCGCTGTGTTTTGCGGCTGAATGAGGTGTTTTCCGACCATGAAAAACAATATATGGTCGTGAGTTACATAAACAGCGTAACTCGTGGAGCTACACTGCTTAAGTAAGTCTCATAGAACTTAATGGTAGTTGCGGAAACAGAGTAGCTCTCATGTAGCATTCACTACTATTGGAGTTACGGAAACAGGACAGCTTAGCAAGTTATGCTGTTTACGTAACTCACGACCATATACCGTTTTTCATGGTCGGAAAACACCTCATTCAGCCGCAAGTGAAATGCATGCTCGATTGGGTTGAGATCTGGTGATTGACATGGCCATTGCAGAATATTCCACTTCTTTGCCTTAAAAAACTCCTGGGTAGCTTTCGCAGTATGTTTTGGGTCATTGTCCATCTGTACTGTAAAGCGACGTCCAATCAACCTTGCTGCATTTGGTTGAATCCGAGCAGAAAGTATATCCCTGAACACTTCAGAATTCATCCGGCTGCTTCTGTCTTCAGTCACATCATCAAAAAACACTAGTGACCCAGTGCCTTTGGCAGCCATGCATGCCTATGCCATCACACTGCTTCCACCATGTTTTAAAGAGGATGTAGGGTGCTTTGGATCATGAGCCATTCCAAGCCTTCTCCATACTTTCTCCCTCCCATCATTCTGGTACAAGTTGATCTTGGTTTCATCTGTCCAAAGAATGCTGTTCCAGAACTGGGCTGGCTTCTTTAGATGTTGTTTGGCAAAGTCTAATCTGGCCTTTCTATTTTTGAGGCTGATTAATGCTTTGCACCTTGTGGTGAACCCTCTGTATTTGCTCTCATGAAGTCTTCTCTTTATGGTAGACTTAGATGCTGATACACCTACTTCCAGGAGAGTGTTCTTCACTTGGGTAGATGTTGTGAAGCGGTTTTCTTCACCATGGAAAGGATTCTGTGATCATCCACCACTGTTGTCTTCTGTGGACGTCCAGGTCTTTTGGAGTTCAAGAGATCACCAGTGCGCTCTTTTTTTCTAGAATGTACCAAACTGTTGATCTGGCCACTCCTATCATTTGTGCTCTCTCTCTGATGGATTTTTTCATTTTTTTTTCAGCCTAACGATGGTCTGTTTCACTTGCATTAAGAGTTCCATTGACCTGATGTTGTGGGTTCACAGCAACAGCTTCTAAATGCAAATGTCACACCTGGAATCAACTCCAGACCTTTAACCTGCTTAATTGATGATATATTAATGAGGGAATAGCCCATGCAGCCCTTTAAATAGCTTTTGAGATAATTGTCCAATTACATTTGGTCCCTTGAAAAAGAGGCAGCTATATATTAACCCCATCCCGACATTTTTCATATGGATATGTCATGGAAAGCTAGTGCTTCCCGCATTTTCCCGTATCCATAGTCTGTGCCATCATCGCCAGATGTCAGGGGTGTATTACAGCTGACATCCGCCTGTAGTAATGGTGGGGACTGAAAGTAGCTTTTATCCCCGCCATTAACTCCTTAAATGCAGCGGTCAAAAGCGATAGCTGCATTTAAGGAGTTTGCAGCTCATCGGCACCCCAGCAATGAAATTTCTGTGGTTCTGTCCTAATACTGGCCTCCTGGTCTGCCTAGCATGAAAGCCGTTCATTTAAGTGGTTTGACAGGGGTAGGGGCCTCCCTCTGTCACCATCGGTGGCCCAAGAGTGCGATCACCGGCCATCAACGTGTTACCATGGCAGCCAGGGGCCAAAGCATTATATATGCGATCAGAAGATCACATTGTGAAATCCCCTATTGGGACTGAAAAAAAAAACAATTAAAGCAGTTAAATAAAGTTTATTAAAAACTAGAAAAAAAGATTACAGCAAAAATAAAATAAAACTAAATTTTTCCATAAAAAGGTCTCAGCGGGACTCAGTGATCATGTGTTGTATTTCTGCCATTATGCCAGAAATACGAATTGTCACCACTGAGCCCTCTGTGCAGCGGTTACATGCTATGTGCATGTAAATAACCACTGGGAGTGCCACTGGAGCATCAGCGCTGGATCGCAAGTGGCAAGGATAGGTAAGTATTGCTTTTTTGTTTTTTTTATTTGATTTGCTGCACCTACTAAAAAAAAAATTACATCCTGGATAACCCCTTTAAATTAATAAATTCCTGCTACTCCTAATATGTAACATGCTTTCTGCAGATAGGACAGCATGTTCAGCGCAACAGTTTCCCTTTAAAACACAAAATATTTCATTTGTGCATTTCCCTCAGGAACACCAATACTGTTGGCTACCCCTAACCCCCTTTAATTGTGACACCCCTTTTTTTTTACTGCTAAGTTCTTTTGTCAGTCATAGATTTCTCAGTCATTATTTGAACACTAATAACACATTTTTTTCCTGTCAGTTCCTAGTCCAACAAAGTCAAAAAGGACAAACATTTTTCTGCATGATTTGTCATTTACAGTTGGTCTGTGAAGGATGTCATTCTGGATAGCATAAGGCCCCATGCACACGAACTTGCTTTTGCGGCCGCAATTCCCCCAAAAATCCACGGGAGAATTTCATCCTCATTCATTCCTATGGGGCCATGCACACGACCGTGGTTTCCACGGTCTGTGCATGGCCCAGGAGCCTGGACCGCACAAAGAACGGGCATGTCTTATTACGGCCGTGTTCTGCAGTCCAGGCTCATAGCAAAAAATGTCCGCGGCCATGTGCACGGCCCGAGATTTGCGGGCGGCTCGCAGGTGACACTCTGCAGCCGGCCGACCCGAAAATCACGGCCGTGCACATGGCTACGGTCGTGTGAATGAGGCCTAAGTTAACAATAGCATAAGTTAACATGACAAATCGCCTATTGATCTTGGCCTTGAGCTGGGAGCTAACTGGACTTCTGTCTCTATCTTTTGACCTGGGCTTCTACTGATGAGGTACACATCTGTCTTTTGGCATGAATGATTTTCCAAACATTGCCAATAACAGCACCTGATAATGACAGAAAATAATATCATGTTGCAGATATACTTTGATTGTCGTCTGTCATGCTTGAAAAGATGTCAACAGTCAGCAAAAAAGATCTAAGACAGTCTTTAACAGCCATCTAAAATCTTTAGTCTATGGCCGATTTCACAATTATATCTAGCAAATCAAATACTAGAAGCAGCAGAAATTTCATAGGAAGGTTCAGTTTCCATATAATTACATTAGTTATGATGTGATCTGTGATTTGCACCTTTTTTTTCTCCTACACTTGCGATTACAATTGATACAGTCTTAAGGATTTAAATTTTTTATTTTTAAATTATTTTATTTATATAAATGTGTTTAATACAATTGATACACCCCACCCAACCTCCCACCCCTCAACTCAAATGAAGGAGCAAAAGGAGAGAATAAAAAAAGAAAAGGATCCTCCTTAGCTAAGAGAGATCCCACAGTTTCCAGATATTTTGCAACTGGGTATATCCCTTTGGTAGTGAAAAAGCTCTTTATTCCTTAATTCAACTACTTTAACCTACCATAACCAAGATGTTGGAGTTTCTGTCTAAATCAATAGCATAGCCATAAGCTTCCGTGCCACAAACAATAACCTATATACTAATGGTCTACTAGCCGCTTCTGATACCTGTATTATATCTCCCAACAGACATAATCTTATACTGATAGGGATTGTGCTACCGAATAAGACAGACATGACTTCAACAATTTCCCCCCTTTTAGGTTGCCATGACGTGAGCACGTGTGACGCACGCTCGCTGGACCTGCACTGCGACCTCTACTTCCTCGCTTAGTAAACTCGCTCCAAGCCGCTCTGAGAGCCACTTACCCACTGTACCTTAGCCCACCTGAACTGCTCCATTTTCCAATCTGACAGTTCTATTTTTGGATACCAGTGCATGCTGCCAGTGCACAATTCCTGTTTGAAGCCGGTGTACAGAAAATACGAGAGGACGCCATCCCACCTTCTCCTCCTGCCTTCTGCATTTCACCTTTCCTGGCCTGTGAAACAAGGAGAGCTGCACTGTATCTCGCCATATGTCGCTGGCCATCAATTCCCTATTGAAGATTCTCCCATGAAGAGAATATTAAGCATACAAAGGATATATAGGAGATATCCAGCTCTGGAAGTCAGCGGGAGGTTGGAAGCTTGGAAGCCGGAGATCTGAAAAACCAGGAGCTGAGGGACTGGTAAGTATGATAGTGTAGCGAGGCAGATTGCAGCCTGTTCCTAACCTGCTTGAATAAGCTATACCTGGCTATATATGCTCATAACTGGCCGTATCTTGCACTTTAACTTATGACAGAGGGCAGTCAGCTTATCGCTTCATATAAAAAAAATTAAAAAAAAACATAGGGAGCTGTACAGCTTTGGGGGAGCTGTGATTCTATATTAATGAAATATGGCTCCTAAAATAAATAAAAAATTCAACAAATGAGGAAAGGAATCCATTAAGGGATTGAAAGTGCCAGAAAGTCACCAAATGGGAGCTTAAAGGGAACCTGTCACCAGCATTTCACCTATTAAACCAGCAATACCTGGTGGTAGTTGGTGAAAAATCATTTTTATATAACCTATAATTGTCTTCTTAGGCGGCTCTGTAGCTTTAGTTTTCAGTTTTTTAATGTTCCCGCACCGTATGCAAATGAGAATAAAAGAGTCAACTCTTCGTTTGAAAAGAGTCAAATCTTCATTTGAAAAGAGTCATATCTTCATTCCTCAAGTCTTTCTTAGTTTACCCCGCCTCCTTACTTTTGATTGACAGCTCCTCACCTTCCCCAGCACACAAAATAATACGCTTGTGCATTGATGTCCTATTCTGGTGTGTGCGCACAAAAGGATACCGGATTATTACGATAAAAGGCGTGAAGTGTTTGCAGACCGTTATTTACAGTTGGAGGAGGAGTTTAGGAGAGGGGATAACGGCAATGAACTTTTGATAGCAGCGGCCAGCGAGGGATAAGTAAAGTTCAATAGGTAAAATGCTGGTGACAGGTTCCCTTTAAGACTTAATCAGTCGACAGAGGATGAGCTCTACTAGCTTATATTAAAGAGTTGCAAAGGCAATAACACAACAGCTAATGCTGCTGGTAGCAGAAACTGTGGATAGGGCAGTCATACAAGTATTAAAAGCAGTGAAAGAGGATGTGCAAAAACAAAGCGACCATATCAATCAACTAAAAGACAGAGTCTCCACAATGAAGCATGAGAGGGCAGAGCTCCATGTCTCAATGTTTGAGCTGAGAAAGGAAGATTAAACACTAAGAGATAAATTCAGATTTGGAAAATCGTTCCAGGAGGAACAATATACGTATTATCGGTATCCCTGAGTCCTACTTAGTAAATTGACTGAGAAAAGTGGTTTAATAAAAAGTCCTTAATTGTAAGATATACCCAGGGATATAAAGGTAGAAAAGGCCCATAGGCTAGGAGTGAAACCAAGAGATGAGGAGAATGCTAGACCAAGGCCAGTAATTGCCAGGATTCTGGATTTTAATGACAAAAACGAGATACTGAAAACGCAGAAAACAAAACAACCTAAAGCTGGATAATAATAAAATTCTTATTTTCTCAGATTATTTCGCTGATGTCAGCAGCAAAAGAAGAACATTTGCAACATGCTGTACAGAGTTGATACAAATGAAGATCGGTTTCAGTTTAATGTATCCAGCGATCTTCAAAATTTATCGTGATCATGGGACAATAAACAGCTGTGATGACCCAGTAATAGATGTAAAATGGATCAATGAAAAATATACACTAGACCAGGGGTCTCAAACACGTGGCCCCTGAGGCTGACATCTGCGTCCCGTGGGGCACCATAGCTCCCTCATAAGAGGAGAGAGCAGGCCGAAGGAGGAATACGCCGGCTCTCATTCATGACGTCAAGAAGGAGCGCAGTCCATTGGTGGTAGGTCACACAGCCCCCTGTAGATAATGAAACCCCCCCTGCAGATATCGCCCCACACACACCCCCCTGTATGTGCATCCTCAGTAAGGGGGTACTGTAACGGCCACGGACCGCAGACCCCTCTCATCCTGCCGACGTCTCTCTCCTCACAGATGCCAGCACATGCAGCCGTACTGCCCTGCAGTGAACATTAGGGTGCGCACGCGAGCACCTTAAATGGCCAGCGCACGCACATGTAAAGATCACCCTGGACTATAAAAAGGGCCCTGCCCTTTCACTCCTTGCCTGAGCGTTGTTTGTATTCCTATGTTAGTCTTGCAAATGGTCTCTTAGCTATATCCTGTTCCCAGTGTTCCCATGCCCTGCTACCTGTATCCTGTATCCCGTGCTGTATTTGTTCCTCTGCCCTCTCTAGTGTTGAAGTCGTGTTGTGCCATCTGCTATGCCTGAGGTTATACACCACATCTGTTGTCATCTGCCACGCCTGGTACCTCTTGACCTTTTTTGCATCAACTGCTGTCAAAGTACCATCTGAGCCTTCCCTTGCTACTGTCTGAACTATTACAGGTACCCTTGTGCCTGTACTTTGTAGAGACTTGGTACACTGTAGTTTGGCCAGCTGCTACTCCGCTATGGCGGTTCCGCCTAGTGGATCCACATGCCCACAGATCGTGACAGCCTATATACTGTCATTCAAGAAAAATTCTCTTAGTAATTATTGGAAGTCAAGTGAATATATCCGCAAGACATATATTGAGCATAAAAGGCACCCTAATAACAACAACAAAATAAAGATGCTGAAAGTAAAAAAAAAAAATGAAGAATGGTTTGAGAAGGAACATAAATACTATAAATATGGCAATAAAGGAAGGAAAATGCTATCTAATCTAACCAGGGACAAGGCAAGGAAAAAGCTAATCTAGCAATTAAAGATGAATGTGGTACTGTTTATGCAACCCCTGACAGGATTAATAAGGTATTCTACGAGTTCTATAAATCACTGTACAGCAACCCCTCAGAAAATAAACAAGGAACAGAATCTTTCCTATCTGGTATGTCCCTGACTCCAGTAACGGAGGAACAACTGAAGATGCTAAATGCCAGCATCAGTAAAAAAGAAGTTAAGAAGGCAATTATACAAGCTGCTAATGGCAAGTCACCAGGCCCGGATGTGATGTGCAATGAATTCTATAAAATGACAATGACAAAATTAATAGATACATTGATCTCTCTTTATAATATGATATCTATAGGTCAGTATAGGAAAACAGGGGAAAAAACATACAGTATATCAAGGTAATTCTGAAAAAAGGAAAAGATACTTTGAGACATGACTCATATTGGCCAATATCTCTGATGAATCAAGATGCAAAATACTTATTAAAGATATTGGCCAACAGAATGACCAAGGCAATGCCAGATCTGATTCATCCATCACAGTCAGGGTTTATAAAAGGAAGACGTGGTGCACGCAATATAAGAAGAGTCACAAAAATTTTAGATTGGTCAAAAGCCAATCCAAAACAAGCCAAAGGAAAGGCATTGATAACTATCGATGCACAAAAAGCTTTTGACATTGTGGTTTGGCTCTCTATAGTAATGTAAAAAATGGATTTTAAAGGTAATATTAGTAATATCATAAGATCTATGTATGAAAACCAGCAGGGAACAGGTCTGTACATCCAATGCCATTTCAGAATATAAGACCCTTTACAAGGGGACAAGGCAGGGATGTCCATTATCCCCTTTGCTATTAAATCTGGCCATAGAGCCCCTTGCAAAGGGCATAAGGCAATGTGCAGAGATACGGGGGATCACAATAGGTGAAGTAGAATAAAAACAAATCTTTTTGCGGGCAATGTCCTTTTGTATGTCAATGACTGTCATGATTCTCTAGGTAGAACAATGGAATTGATGTGGGAGTATGCATGCTTCTCAGGGTTTAAGATCAACACCGGGAAATGTGAGGTGTTTTTCTCAGCTCGGCGGAGGATGTATTATCTCACTATATTAACCCCTTCAGTGCAAAGCCATTTTTTAATTTTTCATTTTGGTTTTTCACTCTCTGCCTTCCAAGAGCCATAACGCTTTTATTTTTCCATCAATAGAGCGGTGTGAGGGCTTATTTTTTGTGGGAGGAGGTGTAGTTCCTATTGGTAGCATTTAAAGAACCATCTATTGTACTGGGAAACTGAAAAAAAATTATTTGCGGGCTGGAATTGGAAAAAAACTGAGATTCCTCAATAGTTTTTTGGGTTTAGTTTCTACGGCTTTCACCGTGCAGTAAAAATAACAACTTAACTTTATTCTGTGGCTCAATAGGATTGCGGTAATACCATATTAATATATTTTTTTTATATTTTACTACGTTTAAAGAAAAAAAACTTTTTTTTAAAAACAATTTTAATTGTGTCACCACATTCTGAGAGCCATAACTTTTTTATTTTTTCATCAATTGAGCGGTGTGAGAGCTTATTTTTTGCAGGACGAGCTGTAGTTTTTATCAATATTATTTTTTGGTACATATCATTTTTTGATCACTTTTTATTAAACATTTTTTGTGAGCTAAGTTGACCAAAATACAACGATTTTGCAGTTTTAAATGTTTTATCGTTTACGGCATTCAACGTGCGCATTCAATTATGTTATATTTTAATAGTTCAGACTTTTACGGATGCAGAGATATCAATTTTGTTAACTTTTTTATTTTTTACATTATTTTAGAGGAAAAATGGGAACTTTTTGTTACAGACTTCATTAGTCCCTCTAGGGGACTTGAACCAGCAATCATAAGACTGCAATGTACTGATGTAATTGTAGTATATTGTCATTTCTACAAGCTTCTGTTATGCCCTTCCAAGCTTCAGCCTATGAAGTGCGCTCAGCGCATGAGTGTGCGCTCCATACCCCCCCTATGACGTTTTACGGGAAGGGGTTAACCAGCTGGGTCTATCAAAAGCTGAAGAAAAGGTTATGTATCTAGGTATCCAGCTAGCTAGAAACGTAAATATGTTGTATGATTTCAATTACATCAAAGTGATACAAGAAATTAAGAAAGAGCTGTAAAGATGAAGAGAACTACTTCTGTCGATTAAAGGAAGTGCCCATCTTAAAGAGATGATCAGTTTCCCCCGGATCCTATAACCTTTGCAGACTCTCCCATTTATTCTATCCTCACGAGAGGTTAATATAATTCATAGGGCTTTTAATCAGTTTCTGTGGAAGGGGAGAAGGATAAGAATATCGCTGACCCGGTTATGTAGACCAACAAAGGAGGGAGGATGACTTTAAAGAGATTCAATGGCAATTGAATCTCCCGAACTCCCAAATCTACTATTATCTACAGATCAAGTTATTATATGCCACTATTTGGAGACAACAGATGGAAGGATTTGGGAAGTCAACAATAGATGATATGTTTAGAGAGGGTGTATTGAAGATATCACAGGGGTATAGGATGCTGGGGAAAATACAAGAATGGGATGAGATGGAGACAAATCTAGAAAGGTGGAAGAAATATCTGGGGACTATACTCTCAATTGAGAAGGTCAGAGAGCGGCTTATATAAGGCTTGGTTAGGATCAACTCTATAGGTAAGTCAGAAAAGTGGATAGAGGTCCCATATATGCTGTATAATAATGCCTATGTGGCATATAACCTACCACTGGGAGACTACATAGAAGATTATAAACAGGAATGCCCTAAATGTGGACAGAATAGAGCAGATGTGATGCATCATTTTTGGGAATGTAAGTAGGTGCAAATATTTTCGGAGGAAGTGAAGGATTTTATACTCTATCTGGGGATATCAGAATACAAATCTGTTCCTTGGCTTCGTTTTTTCCACCTTGGGGAAAAATAGGGAAAAGGGGAATATGTTCTACAAATCCTTCAAGTGGTTCTATTAGTGACCAAAAAATTATATTTTGAGAAACTGGTTGTTACCAATGGTCCCATCAATCAGTAAGGTGGTTCAGAAACTAAAAGCCATGATTAAGATGGAAAAAAGAGACTTGCTTTCGGATGAGCCTAGAAACAATAAAATGTTAAATAAAATGGGGAAGGTACATTGATAAAATTTTACATACAGAGGAACAGAATATTATACCACATGATTTTGAATACAACCCTTTAGGTGGTAATAAGTAAATCTATGAGCAAATTAATAAACCCAGTTAGGCTAAGTTCACACTTGCGCTGTATAATTTGTTACTCTGATCCGCTTTTAGATCAGAATAAGGATAAAAACGGATACCTTAAAAATCCTATTGAAATCAAAATAACGGATGCAGATGGATTACAATCTATTTGTATACGTTTTACATTGACACCAATAATAAAAATAACCCATCCGTTCGACATCCATTTTTTTTAAAAGAAAAAAAAGTCCTGTACTCTGCACTTTTACCTCCGTCAAAAAACTGATGACTAAAATAATGGACGCTAACGGATGCAATTAAAAATCCAATTTGTATCCGTTATTCTGATCTAAAATAAATCAGAGTGACGGATTAGACAACACAAATGTGAACTTAGCCTTTTAAGAATTGTGAGATCTATTTACATCTATGTAGCTTCATATATTTATTTATATATTTCTAGATGTATTTTGATGCTCATGGGGAGGGAGGGAAGGTTTTTGTAGGGGGGTTTTAAATCAGAGATCACATATAGACTGGACTATGAATGTATTTGCCTCTTTTTTATGTATTGTCTATTTGTACTGTATACACTATGTGTTAAAGAGATAAAAACGTTTTTGAAAAAACAAAACAGAAACAATTTCTCCCTAATATTTATACAATTTTGGGCAACGCCAGAACATATGGACCAAGTCCACTTCCTCCACCACCACATTTTGGACAAAAATTGGTTTGGCTATGGCTGATAGGATGGCATTGGTTAAAATGGTCATTTTGCCACAGGTAAAACATGTATTATCTAATTCATATATAAAGTACAGTGAAGTTTACCGCTCAGACGGCACTGGTAACAGTCCAATATCATTCAGTATGGGCACTCTCCCAGAAAAATGCAGTGGACAGTCCGCAATCCAATGAGGGTGTGGATGGTAATTCTTATCCTTGTAGTTCCACCAAGCTCCTTATCGTCTCTCTCCACATTCAAAGAACTCCTGGTAGGAAAAGGATCTTATGTCTCTAATAGATGGAAAAAGGAAGACACATAGTGCAACACCCTCTGCAAAAAGATTGCTCCACGCCAAGTTTAATCCATACTCACAGAAGTAACAAGAAATAAAAGCATCAAGGTAAGTAAAAATCTTTAAAATTTCTAGGCGGCACGCCAAACACTCTCGCCCGACCCTGGGTTTCGCCCTTCCGGCTTCCTCTGGGGCATGTGTGACGTGTCTAATTATCAGGTTTATATAGCCGCATATCATTTAAATTTACATAAATTTACATACATAAAAAATGGTTTAAAAAAAACATATACACCCACAATGATCTCTGCAATATATAGAGATAATCTGATCTTACCATCATAATCGTATACATATATATACACTTTTATTATTTTTATATAAATGCCTAACCTCTTTAAAAAGTAAAAAAATATATATAATATATTATGCTAAACAAGCCTATTTGCCACCTTTATAGTCGGTTAGATTCCACATATCATCCCATATCCATTATATTGATTTTTATTTATATTTTATCAGTTGTTTTATATTTTTTCTGTCTCTAATTTTCCACTTAGTCTGAACTGTGGCCAATCTCTAAAGCTTCCAGAGCTTCAGTGAGCTGCAGCTAATCAGAACAATTAAGTTCTGCTGAGACAAGATCCCTTGGTCAAAATGCTATGTGTGAACAAGTCTCTTACTAATACTATACATAGGGCATTTTTTTGCTAATTGTTTTCATAACCTGGAACTACAAATATGGACCAGAATATCTATCAGATGATATCTCACCAATATTAATAAATACTTGTATAAACAAAACAAAAAAAAAAAAAAAAAAATGTTTTATAAAAAACACTTCAATTCGAAGTCTGAATTGAGTCCTAAGGGCTGAAGCGTTTTTAATTGATAGATCCAAAAACTTTCTTGCTTGCTCATTTTTTTAATAAAATCCTCCCCCCTCCAATGATTATCAATTGTCTCAATAGCAAAGAATTTAGTGTCCTTGGGATCTTTATGGTGGAATTTACAATAGTGTGCTGACACACTATGGTCCATCTTGCCTTTTCTGATGTTATTACAGTGTTCTGCTATTCGAGTTTTCAATTTGCGGGCTGTACGTCCTACATATAACTGCCCACAGGGACACTGCAATAAGTATATAACCCCTTTAGTATTACACGTTGTAAAATGTTTGATCTCATATTTTCTTTTATTTTCGGCATCCATGAAAAAGGTAACATTCCCCTTTATTTTATTATACCCCACTTCTTTACAAGCTTTACACTTGTTACAGGAAAAAAATCCTTTTGTCGCAATAATTGGTTTTGTAGGAGCTTTTATAAAACTATGAGTAATTTTATCCTTTATATTAGGTGCCCTACAATGTACAATACTAGGATTTTTGGGCAACCTAGACCCTATAACAGGATCGTTCCTTACAATATGCCAATTTTTTCTAATAATATTTCGTATCAATGAAGAACTTGTGGAATATGTGGTAATAAACGGAACCCTTAATGTTTTATCATTATCATCAATTCTCTTTGTATGAAAATTATCAATTTTTTTGATGTTATCGCCAGAATGGACTGCGATTTCTTCTCTAACCTCCTTCAATGCTGACGACACCCTCTGTTCCTCATAATTCCTTTCTATCAAACGAGATTTAATAACTTGTGACTGTACATCAAAGTCCTCTATTTTTGTACAGTTTTTCTTTATCCTTTTAAACTGCCCTTTTGGGATATTCCGAAGCCAAGGTTTAAAATGGCAACTTGAACATTCAATATAACTATTACAGTCAGTAGGTTTGAAATAATTTTTGGTGTATAGTACATTGTTTTCTATAAAAATTTCCAAATCCAGAAAGCTAACTCTATTTTTATCATACTCTGAAGTAAAGGTCAGATTACATTTATTGTTATTAATATAATCTATCAAAGTTAATAAATTCTCTGTTGTTCCTTCCCAAATGATAACCACATCATCTATGTAACGTTTGTACAACTTTATGAATTCACAGAAAGGATTATTACTAGAGTAAATAAAAGAATCTTCCCAGACTGCCAGGTACAGATTTGCATAACTTGGTGCAAATTTAGCGCCCATAGCAGTACCGGCAGTCTGAAGGTAATAGTCTGAATTATACCAGAAATAATTCTTCTCTAAACTAAACCTAATGAGGTCTATAATAAAACGACCTTGCTCAGGAGTCATATTTTTATCCATACCAAGAGTATGTTCTACAGCCTGTATCCCTAATTCGTGGGGTATACAGGTATACAATGATGAGACATCGCATGTGCATAAAATAGTGTCTCTATTGACATTCACGGTTTTTAACTCCTCGATTACATGTGTGGAATCTTTCACATGGGATCTACTAGCAACAACATATTTTTCCAAGAAACAATCAATATACTCAGAAATGCGACTAGTTAGCTAATCTATTCCGGCTACAATTTGCCGACCTGGCGGATTGGTCTTGTTCTTATGAACTTTAGGTAAGTAATAAATTACAGGGATCTTGGGATGTTTTATATTTAAATATTCAAATTCCCGGTCATTTAGAATCCCCCTCTTTTTTGCATCCAGAAGGAGACTCTCCAGTTGTTTTTTGAAAACTTCGGTAGGATTATTCTTTAGTTTTTTATAGGTAACACAGTTTGACAGTAATCTTTTCATTTCAGTGTGATAATCAGATTTATTTAAAATAACAATCCCCCCCCTTTATCCGCAGGTTTTATTACTTAATAGAATAGATTCGCTAACTAGTCGCATTTCTGAGTATATTGATTGTTTCTTGCAAAAATATGTTGTTGCTAGTAGATCCCATGTGAAAGATTCCACACATGTAATCGAGGAGTTAAAAACCGTGAATGTCAATAGAGACACTATTTTATGCACATGCGATGTCTCATCATTGTATACCTGTATACCCCACGAATTAGGGATACAGGCTGTAGAACATACTCTTGGTATGGATAAAAATATGACTCCTGAGCAAGGTCGTTTTATTATAGACCTCATTAGGTTTAGTTTAGAGAAGAATTATTTCTGGTATAATTCAGACTATTACCTTCAGACTGCCGGTACTGCTATGGGCGCTAAATTTGCACCAAGTTATGCAAATCTGTACCTGGCAGTCTGGGAAGATTCTTTTATTTACTCTAGTAATAATCCTTTCTGTGAATTCATAAAGTTGTACAAACGTTACATAGATGATGTGGTTATCATTTGGGAAGGAACAACAGAGAATTTATTAACTTTGATAGATTATATTAATAACAATAAATGTAATCTGACCTTTACTTCAGAGTATGATAAAAATAGAGTTAGCTTTCTGGATTTGGAAATTTTTATAGAAAACAATGTACTATACACCAAAAATTATTTCAAACCTACTGACTGTAATAGTTATATTGAATGTTCAAGTTGCCATTTTAAACCTTGGCTTCGGAATATCCCAAAAGGGCAGTTTAAAAGGATAAAGAAAAACTGTACAAAAATAGAGGACTTTGATGTACAGTCACAAGTTATTAAATCTCGTTTGATAGAAAGGAATTATGAGGAACAGAGGGTGTCGTCAGCATTGAAGGAGGTTAGAGAAGAAATCGCAGTCCATTCTGGCGATAACATCAAAAAAATTTATAATTTTCATACAAAGAGAATTGATGATAATGATAAAACATTAAGGGTTCCGTTCATTACCACATATTCCACAAGTTCTTCATTGATACGAAATATTATTAGAAAAAATTGGCATATTGTAAGGAACGATCCTGTTATAGGGTCTAGGTTGCCCAAAAATCCTAGTATTGTACATCGTAGGGCACCTAATATAAAGGATAAAATTACTCATAGTTTTATAAAAGCTCCTACAAAACCAATTA
Organism: Rhinoderma darwinii; assembly: GCF_050947455.1. Lineage (NCBI taxonomy): Eukaryota > Metazoa > Chordata > Amphibia > Anura > Rhinodermatidae > Rhinoderma > Rhinoderma darwinii. Next base: position 388,539,646 of record NC_134688.1, on the reverse strand, counting down.
TTGCGACAAAAGGATTTTTTTCCTGTAACAAGTGTAAAGCTTGTAAAGAAGTGGGGTATAATAAAAGAAAGGGGAATGTTACCTTTTTCATGGATGCCGAAAATAAAAGAAAATATGAGATCAAACATTTTACAACGTGTAATACTAAAGGGGTTATATACTTATTGCAGTGTCCCTGTGGGCAGTTATATGTAGGACGTACAGCCCGCAAATTGAAAACTCGAATAGCAGAACACTGTAATAACATCAGAAAAGGCAAGATGGACCATAGTGTATCAGCACACTATTGTAAATTCCACCATAAAGATCCCAAGGACACTAAATTCTTTGCTATTGAGACAATTGATAATCATTGGAGGGGGGAGGATTTTATTAAAAAAATGAGCAAGCAAGAAAGTTTTTGGATCTATCAATTAAAAACGCTTCAGCCCTTAGGACTCAATTCAGACTTCGAATTGAAGTGTTTTTTATAAAAATGTTTTTTTTTTGTTTTTTTTTGTTTTTTTTTGTTTTGCTTATACAAGTATTTATTAATATTGGTGAGATATCATCTGATAGATATTCTGGTCCATATTTGTAGTTCCAGGTTATGAAAACAATTACGCAAAAAAATGCCCTATGTATAGTATTAGTAAGAGACTTGTTCACACATAGCATTTTGACCAAGGGATCTTGTCTCAGCAGAACTTAATTGTTCTGATTAGCTGCAGCTCACTGAAGCTCTGGAAGCTTTAGAGATTGGCCACAGTTCAGACTAAGTGGAAAATTAGAGACAGAAAAAATATAAAACAACTGATAAAATATAAATAAAAATCAATATAATGGATATGGGATGATATGTGGAATCTAACCGACTATAAAGGTGGCAAATAGGCTTGTTTAGCATAATATATTATATATATTTTTTTACTTTTTAAAGAGGTTAGGCATTTATATAAAAATAATAAAAGTGTATATATATGTATACGATTATGATGGTAAGATCAGATTATCTCTATATATTGCAGAGATCATTGTGGGTGTATATGTTATTTTTAAACCATTTTTTATGTATGTAAATTTATGTAAATTTAAATGATATGCGGCTATATAAACCTGTTAATTAGACACGTCACACATGCCCCAGAGGAAGCCGGAAGGGCGAAACCCAGGGTCGGGCGAGAGTGTTTGGCGTGCCGCCTAGAAATTTTAACGATTTTTACTTACCTTGATGCTTTTATTTCTTGTTACTTCTGTGAGTATGGATTAAACTTGGCGTGGAGCAATCTTTTTGCAGAGGGTGTTGCACTATGTGTCTTCCTTTTTCCATCTATTAGAGACATAAGATCCTTTTCCTACCAGGAGTTCTTTGAATGTGGAGGGAGACGATAAGGAGCTTGGTGGAACTACAAGGATAAGAATTACCATCCACACCCTCATTGGATTGCGGACTGTCCACTGCATTTTTCTGGGAGAGAGCCCATACTGAATGATATTGGACTGTTACCAGTGCCGTCTGAGCGGTAAACTTCACTGTACTTTATATATGCTATTTAGGGTATTTGTTGGATCATACCCAATTTAGTTTTGCCTGCTCCGGTCTGAGAGAGATTTTGTGGGTATTTGAGCCAAGAGAAACCACCATTATATTTGTATTATCTAATTCCCCAGTATGGTGAACACTTATATATTTAAAATAATTGATAATATTATCTGCAGTTTAATTTGGAGAGAAAAACACAGGGGGGATATGGAATTCCTAATTTCAAACTATACCTTTTGACCTCCCAACTATGACATTTGCATTATTGGAAAGAGGCAAAATTGGGTGACATGGTGTTAGGGAGCGTGGATAGACTTACCCCATACTCCATATTTTCGATTCTAGACTCTGGGCATATTGGTAGGCAGCCATATAACTGCTTTCCGACTTGTAAACTGATGCATAAGTTATGGTTAAGTATTAGACAGCTAGGGAGTTTATCTAACTCACTGGATTTCTTACTCCTATGGGATAAAGTTTATTTAACTAATTTACACATCACCAGCTGGGTGTTATTGGAAAAGGAAATGGGTCTTCCTGGTCTCACAAATTTATGAGGACAAAAAAATTCTCTCTTTTGAAAAAACCTTTAGACCATATGAAGCACCAATTTCTACAATGTTTTATTATTCTCAACTACAATGTTTATATTTGTTTTCGAGAAAGAATTCTATGTTGTCTGTTGATCCATCTAATTGCCTGGGACAATTCACTATGACCCGGACTAAAAGAGGTTTTATTTCTAGGTGCTATGATGCCATACAAAGGGTATTAACCAGTGGGGTAAAGCCACGACTGAGACACCGATGGATCCAGGATGTAAGTGAACTAACAGAAAAAATGAAAAAAAAATATTTCTACTTATTTGACTACTGAACCCAATAGGCTCACTCAGTTCAAAGTCATATATGGAACTTATTTTTCTCCCAAATGTCTATATTTTATTAAAAGATGGGACACAAATACTTATTCAAAAAATATTTAATAGTTTAGTGTTGCTGTAGTTCACTATTGCAGTGCTCTTATTGGCAGATTATTGTCAATTGAGTGCAGAATAAGAAACTGACAAAGAAAAAATGATCGACTTGAAGCACGTGAAATACAAAAAATATATATACAATTTTTATTGAATAGAGACATGAGACAAGTAAAAAGATGGAATAAGGATAAGTCACACAATAAAAAAGGACTAAGAATATCAGAGACACACTGGTTAAGTCAGACGTGGGTAGTAGAAAGAAAAATACACAATTGCTACTTTGCCCCCCCAAAAATGGTAATTTTCCCTGTCTGAATTGCTGCAATTGCAATAATATTGTGAAAGGGAATAGTTTTCAGCATCCACATACGGGGAGGGTCTTTAATATCAGACACAGATTTACGTGCAATTCAGATTTCGTTGTATATATGATTACATGTCCTTGTTCATTGATTTACATAGGAGAGACAACTATGCCTATTAAATTGAGAATTAATAAGCATAAAAGTACAATCAGAAAGAAAATGATGGAACTTCCATTACCAAGGCATTTTATTGAAAAGAATCATCAGTTAAATCAATTGAGATTTAGGGTAATAGATTGTGTCCCGATACTCAGGAGGGGAGGGGATAGACAGAAGCTATTGAAAAAGAAAGAATTACGTTGGATCTTTGAGTTAGATTCCCTATACCCCAAAGGTTTGAATCTAGAATACAAGATAATTCCTGGACTCTGAAATCCCATTGCTGTTTTTAAATTTTTTTTAATATTGTACACTTGATGGGTGATTTCTGACACATTGTGTAGCATCTATTTTTTTGCATCGTCTTGTATCCCTGAGGGTCTTGATATTTTTGGAATATTTCTTACAGATTTGAGCATGTTCGTGATGGAGGTTTATTCACCACACGCCAGCGGATTTATGATCAGAACGAAGGTTATAGCGGTTCCTTTCATGTTGGCATCCATCTGTATTTTTTATGCAATATTTTTGAGTATAGTGGTTTTTTGATTGGGTGGGCTATGGTTGATGCTCTATCATCATTATATAAATCTCGTGTTCTGTGCGATATAGGTGTCCGACATGTTTCGTTGGACAGATATTACGAGCATTCCCTAGAAAGTCTTTTAATCACTTTGAGTGATTCGATTTATGTAGGCGAATTAACACTAAAGAGTATTTGATGACACTAACTTTTAGTGATTGATATCATGTAGTAATATGAACCTGATCCCTTCTTCTTCTGTCTGCCCTGTTCACATGTGACTTCACATCACGGAATGAAGGCTTTTTTATCATCATTATATAAATCTCGTGTTTTGTGCGGTATTATTGTCCAACATGATTTGTCGGACAGAAGTTACAAGCATTCCCTAGAAAGTTTTTGAATCACTTCGGTGATCCGATTTATGTAGGCGGTTTAACACTAAATAGTATTTGATGACATTAACTCCTAGGGATTGATATCATGTAGTAATATGAACCTGATCCCTTCTCCCTCCGTCTGCCCTGTTCACATGTGACTTAAACAGAGTGAAGGCGTTTTTAATTATTGAATTATTTTTGCCTCAAAATATACAGATATGGAGCTGCAGTATGATGGATTCTTGTTATGACTGAGGATGTCTTATATTTAACTTCTAGTGATTGATATCATGAAGTAATATGAACCTGATCCCTTCTCCCTCCGTCTGCCCTGTTCACATGTGACTTATACAGAGTGAAGACGTTTTTAATTATTGAATTAATTTTGCCTCAAAATATACAGATATGGAGCTGCAATATGATGGATTCCTGTTATGACTGAGGATGTCTTACATTTATATATACTTTGATCACTATTTTGGATCGAACGCTGGTCTGTATTTTTTGCACAGCAGAGATGATTGATTGCTGAGCATGCACAGTAGAGCTCTGTGATCGTAGCTGGAACCTGGAGTGTGGTGAACTTTCCTCCTTCACTTTTCTATTGTAATAACAATGATTGATATACTATTGATGATGATGTATTAAAGATGTATTACACATTGTAGTTTTGCACGTTTTTGAAGATTATATAACTATTTGATGTATGTCATTAAGACTAATGTATGCTTCACCTGGGAGACCAGATTCACGATGTTCACTGGTTGGAATGGGCCATGTGATCATTTGTATTCACCCATTTATAACGATGTTTTTAGACATAATGTTAGGCTTGACAAAGACCCTTCACTCACTATGGGTCGAAACGTTGCTTGTCGTTTGTGGATGTCTTGACAATAAAACCACTTTGATGATTTGAAGACGTGTGCTGTTGTCCTACTACTTCTTTGGATATACATCGTGCTGGAGTTGGTTTGCCTGGCTTGACAGCGTGCACCGCACCATACTCGGGACTAGTGCTGCTTCAAAAATCTCCTTTTTCACAATAAAAAAGGACGTCACATCAATCATAAATCAGATGTGCTAATTTGGTCAACATGTTGGAAACAATAAGGTATTATGGCAGCAAATAGATAAATAGCAGCATACCTGGCTAAAACACATATATGCATATATTTCGTACAGTAGTGGCGATTTGAGTAAAAAAGAAAATGTATAAACAACGCCAACAGGATACAATAGTATAGAGCAGTGTTTAGGTGTGCAAAAGCTGGTTTTGAAGTGTAATCAAAGAGTTATAAGCAAAGTTTTGTGCAAGCTGCTGAAGATGGCAAGTATTTGTTCAACATACCAGTAGACATTGTGATGCAAAGATGGGACGTCTACACCCTGAGTGCAGAATAAGCTTAAACAGAAGAGGATCTTTCCAAAGTAGATGAAACCCGCTGCCTTTAGAATAGTGATTTTGCAGTGAATATTGATACAGATTGCCTTTTTTATACAAAATGATTCCTACATATAAATGCAAATAATGGGCAGATTACAGTAGTGTCACTAGATAATTGTTTATCAAAAATATATTGCAATGTGACACAAGGTATTACGTATCTTCAATAAGACTGTCTACATTTGCTGTGCCTCCGTGAACTTAGGCATAGAGGCACAGTAAAAAGGCAAACAATGTAATCAAATATTTGTGTACTTGTTTTTCCACAGAAGTTGTTACAAATTCCTGTAGTTATAATAAATCAGGACTTATGTTTACCAACAAAACAGCAGAGGTGGACTTTTACTCTAATTGCATTGGAGAGTTGAGTCAAGTTTTAAAGACATGCTTTCAATTTCTGCAAGTAAAATAATGGCTTCCTAAACAGAATGACAAGGTGTGATAATTTAGCCCACAATGTTTTACTGCCATAGAGTAAACAACAGACCTCTGTGGTCAGTTGTGTTACCGAACCTCAAGAAATTATTGATCATGACAATATTTACAACAGAGGAAGAACCAGCAGTGATATTTATAGCAGGATTTTAAAGAGGAAACTATCACCACAGGGCTGATCCCAATCTCTGCAAAATCTGATAACAAAATAGGCAATTATCCGTGGGTAAATTTCACTAATACTTTATGTAAAGTTGTTTGGAAGGTATTGAAGCAATCAATATTCTAAGTGTGTTTTTAATTCAAATAAAAGAATTGTTTCACTTAGGATAGACAATAGTTGTTTCAAGTTTTCCTTGTACAATATAGTTTATAAGCAGTGTGCTGATATATGTGTCTGCATATATGCTGTATATGTATATATATATATATATATATATGGAGAGAGAAAAAGAGAGAGATTATTGAACATCATATAAGAAAGTCTGCTTAGCATATTTTATAAATGGTAAGATGATAGACAGAATGATATATTGATAGATGGATAGACAGGTAGATGATATAGATAGATCAGGGGTGTAGCTAGGGGGAGGAGGGGCATGTGCCACGGGCGCAGCTCTCAGGTAGGGAAGGGGGTGACGCAGAGCAGCCATACCAAACAGCTGATCGCTGCTGACAGGCACCCTGCATGCCGGGCGGCTGCAGTAGCGATCGGCGTTAGGAGGAGGCAGGAGGACTTGCGGTGGCGTTCTGACTGGGGTTGGTGCCGGCCGGGAGTGGACCAGTCCAGTCACCTCCTAATGGTGAGTCACGTCAGTCAGAGCGGAAAGTGATAGCGATAGGCTACCGCTACCGCTCTCCGCTCTGGCGGCAGAGTGGCACTAAGTGCAAGGGGGAGGGCGTTTCAGTGGCACTAAGTACAAGGGGGAGAAGAGTTCAGTGGCACTAAGTACAAGGGGGGTAGTGATTGTGTGGCACTAAGTACAAGGGGGAGGGGGTTGTGTGGCACTAAGTACAAGGGGGAGGGGTGGTTGTCTGGCACTAAGTACAAGTGGGAGGGGTGGTTGTGTGGCACTAAGTACAAGGGGGACGGGTGGTTGTCTGGCACTAAATACAAGAGGGGGGTTGTGTGGCACTAAGTACAGGGAGAGGGGGTTGTGTGGCACTAAGTACAAGGGGAGTGGGGTTGTGTGGAACTAAGTACAAAGGTGGGCAGTGTGGCACTAAGTACAAGGGCAGCCATACCAAAAGGAGGGCTGTGGGTAATATCTACAAGAGGGGGCTGTGTGTACCACTATCTATAGGAGGGGGCTGTGTGTGGCACTATCTAAAGGGGGCCGTGTGTGTAGCTATCTACAAGGGGGCTGTGTGTGGTGCTATCTACAGGGGGGCAGTGTGTGGCGCTATCTACAAGGGGGCTGTGTGTGGCACGATCTACAAGGGGGCTGTGTGTGGTGCTATCTACAGGGGTCTGTTAGTGGTGCTATCTACAAGGAGACTGTGTGTGGTGCTATCTACAGGAGGCTGTATGTGGCCCTATCTAATGGGGGCTGTGTGTGGAGCTATCTACAAGGGAGCTGTTTGTGGCACTATCTACAAGGGGGCAGTGTGTGGCTACAAGGGGGCTGTGTGTGGCACTATCTAAGAAGGGGGCTGTGTGTTGTCTCTTTAATTTATTTTCTTTTAACTTATTGTCATGTTAATGCCCTTATAGAACTACTGTATATAGCTTGTAAAATTTAGAAATGGTTTTATGCTCGAGTTATATTAAAAAAATAGTGAAAAAAAAGTACACCTCATTGATTGGTAGAGCAAGCAAACATATTGAGGGGGAAGGAGATGTCAGGAAAGAAGTTTGTGGGGGCGCCAATCTGAAACTTTGCCAAGGGTGCTGGAGAAAGTAGCTATGCCGATAGATGATAGATAGATAGATAGATAGATAGATAGAAAGTTCCTATGTCAGAATCTTATAGCAAACAGCTGACACTACAATTAACAGTGTAGAACTTAACTTTATTTTCACATTTGAAGGGGTTACCTCATGATGGCAACCCCTGTCCATATGTCCTATTAGGGCACATGGATGGCATAGAGGGGAGTTCCCTGTTTAAGACCCCTTCTTTGAGTCATATTCATATTGTACAGATATAAGTATGTGCATAGTGCTATAATTATCCCCAATAGTGTCTCAGGTGTAGCATAATAATTTATTACCGACTCACCAGCATAGATACTTGTATAGCAGCATATTTGTATTGACAACGTGACTGTTATGGCAGGAAGGAGGTGAAGGGAACAAGTGAGCCCTAATCTACCCACCGCCCTGTCCCTGCCTACTTGCAACGACCCGCCTAGGCGACGGGGTACAACTTGGCGGCGGTCCCTACGCTGACTAAGTGCAAGGGGATACAAACAGGGAACAAGCAAGGGAAGGGGCAGTAGCCCACGGAACACCATGAGGAAACGGAGTGGTGAACGAGCCAGTCAGGATCAGGATGTAATGGAGTATACAAACGCAGAGCACGGAGCAGGAAGCAAGCCAGGGGCAGAGCGAAGCAGGATAAGCGGGAACTGAAGCAAGGCAGAAGCACGGCAGAAGCAGGCTGGAGCAAGGCAGCAGTGGGGCCAGGAAACCAAGAAGAATCAAAAGCAATGTGGAAGAGAAAGCGGCAGGTATAAATGGACAGGGGGCGGAGCTAACTCCGACTGACCAGGCCGCGATAGGCTCTCCCACTCCTGAGCCTGCCACCCTGATTGGTGGGAGCCGGTTTCAGTCTAAGAGGTCTGGCCTCAGGTGTCGACTGATTAATCCTGGGAGTATCCACAGACGTAGTGCCTGGCAGATCCTTTACAGTACTCCCCCTTTTATGAGGGGCCACCGGACCCTTACTAAGAGGACCCGGTTTAGTGGGGAAGAGAAGGTGGAACCTCCTGACCAATATCCCAGCGTGAACATCTCGAGCAGGTACCCAAGTCCTCTCCTCTGGCCCGTATCCTCTCCAATGTACCAGGTACTGGAGGGAGCCCTGGATCATCCTACTGTCCACAATCTTGGCCACCTCGAATTCCACCCCCTCAGGGGTGAGAACGGGAACAGGAGGTTTCCTCGAGTGTGACCAGGACGGGGAGCAGCGTTTAAGGAGGGAGGCATGAAAGACGTCGTGTATGCGAAAGGATGGGGGCAGCTCCAGACGGAAGGATACAGGGTTGAGGACTTCAATGACCTTATAAGGCCCAATAAATCGGGGAGCACACTTCCTGGACGGGACCTTAAGGCGCAAGTTCCTAGACGACAACCACACCAGATCCCCGACGACAAACCGGGGGTTAGCAGAACGTCTTCTATCAGCCTGAATCTTTTGTACGCTCTGGGACGCCTCTAGGTTCTTCTGAACCTGGGCCCAGACTGTGCACAGTTCCTGATGAACGTCCTCTACCTCGGGATTATTGGAACAACCAGGAGAAATGGAGGAGAACCTTGGATTAAACCCGAAATTACAGAAAAACGGGGAGACCCCTGACGAGTTACTGACCCGGTTATTCAGGGAAAATTCGGCGAGGGGAAGGAATGAGACCCAATCAAATTGACAGTCAGAGATGAAACACCTTAAATATTGTTCCAGGGATTAATTAGTCCTTTCTGTTTGGCCATTAGTTTCGGGATGGAAGGCGGAGGAGAAGGACAGATCAATCTCCAACTTTTTACAAAAAGCTCTCCAAAATAAGGAAACAAATTGTACCCCTCTGTCAGAAACGATATTGACTGGGGCCCCATGGAGACGCAGAATGTGTTTAACAAACAAAGAAGCTAACGTCTTGGCGTTAGGTAGTTTCTTAAGGGGCACAAAGTGGCACATCTTGCTGAAGCGGTCTACTACCACCCACACCACCGACTTGCCCTGAGATGGAGGCAAATCGGTAATAAAATCCATGGAGATATGGGTCCAAGGTCTCTGGGGAATGGGCAAAGAATGTAGTAAGCCCGCAGGTCAGGACCTAGGGGTCTTGGACCTAGCACAAACCTCACAAGCGGCGACGTAAGCCCTAACGTCTTTAGGCAACCCAGGCCACCAATAGTTTCTGGTAATGAGGTGTTTGGTACACAAGATGCCAGGATGACCAGATAGTGCGGAGTCATGGTTTTCCCTGAGTACCCTTAGCCGGTATTGCAGGGGGACAAACAGCTGTCCCCAGGGAGGTTCCCGGGAGCTGAACCTTGATCAGCCGCAATGTCAGAGGCTAAATCAGAATCAGTGGCAGAAACAATTATACCAGGGGGTAGAATACAAGCAGGATCCTTCTCAGAAGGAGGATTGGCCATGAAACTACGTGACAGTGCATCAGCCTTAATATTTTTGGACCCAGCCCTATAGGTAACCAAGAAGTTAAATCTGGTAAAGAATAGCGCCCATCCAGCTTGTCTAGGATTAAGCCTCCGGGCAGATTCTAGGAAAACCAGATTCTTGTGGTCAGTAAGGACCGTTACCTGGTGTCTGGCCCCCTCCAGGAAGTGACGCCACTCTTCAAAAGCCCATTTAATGGCTAAAAGTTCGCGGTTGCCAATATCATAGTTACTCTCCGTGGGCGAAAACTTCCTAGAGAAGTAAGCACAGGGGCGGAGATGGGTGAGGGAGCTGGTACCCTGGGACAAGACGGCCCCCACTCCCACCTCGGACGCGTCAACCTCCACAATAAATGGCTCCCTTTGGTTGGGCTGAACCAGCACGGGGGCCGAGATAAAGCACTTCTTGAGGGTCTCAAAAGCCTGGACGGCCTCAGTAGGCCAGTGGAGGACATCAGCACCCTTGCGAGTGAGGTCCGTAAGAGGCTTAGCGACGACCGAGAAGTTGGCAATAAATCTCCTGTAATAGTTAGCGAACCCCAAAAAACACTGTAGCGCCTTCAGGGAGGCAGGTTGGACCCATTCCGCCACAGCCTGAACCTTGGCAGGGTCCATGCGGAATTCATGAGGAGTGAGGATTTGACCCAAAAATGGTATCTCCTGTACCCCAAACACACATTTTTCGGTTTTCACAAACAGATTATTTTCCCGGAAGACCTGGAGGACCTGGCATGCTCCACGTGGGAGGACCAGTCCTTGGAAAACACCAGTATGTCATCAAGGTACACTACAAGAAAATTTCCCAGGTAATCTCTCAGAATTTCATTAATAAAATTCTGGAAGACGGCAGGGGCATTACACAACCCAAAGGGCATGACCAGGTATTCGAAATGACTTTCGGGCGTGTTGAACGCAGTCTTCCACTCATCCCCCTCTTTGATGCGGATAAGGTTATATGCCCCCCGTAGATCGAACTTTGAGAACCATTGGGCCCCCTGAACCTGATTAAAAAGATCCGGAATCAAAGGAAGGGGATACTGGTTCCTTACTGTGACCTTATTCAAGTTCCGATAGTCAATGCACGGCCTAAGACCACCATCCTTCTTCCCCACGAAGAAGAAGCCAGCACCTACAGGAGAAGTCGAGGGGCGAATGAAACCCTTGGCCAGGCATTCTAGGATATACTCCCTCATAGCTTCACGTTCAGGACATGAAAGATTAAATATCCTACCCTTAGGAAGCTTAGCACCAGGTACCAAATCGATGGCGCAATCGTAATCTCTATGAGGGGGCAACACCTCGGAGGCCTCCTTTGAAAACAAATCAGCGAAGTCCTGAACAAACTCAGGTAGCGTGTTTACCTCCTCACGGGGAGAAATAGAGTTAACCGAAAGACATGACGTCAGGCATTCACTACCCCATTTGGTGAGATCCCCAGTATTCCAATCAAACGTGGGATTATGCAGCTGCAACCAGGGAAGACCTAATACCAGATCGGACGATAATCCCTGCATCACCAGTACAGAGCACTGCTCCAAATGCATGGAGCCAACAAGGAGTTCAAAAACAGGAGTATGCTGAGTAAAATAACCATTAGCAAGAGGAGTGGAGTCGATACCCACTACCGGGACAGGATAAGGCAAATCAATAAAAGGCATTTTTAGAGACATAGCAAATTCCACAGACATGATATTAGAAGATGAGCCAGAATCCACGAAGGCACTGCCAGTGGCAGACCGGCCAGCAAACGAGACCTGAAAGGGAAGCAAAATTTTATTGCGTTTCATATTAACGGGAAATACCTGTGCGCCCAAGTGACCTCCCCGATGATCACTTAGGCGCGGAAGTTTTCCGGCTGCTTATTCTTTCGCCTGGGACAGGTGTTCAGTTGATGCTTGTCATCCCCACAATAGAAGCAGAGACCATTCTTCCTGCGGAACTCTCTACGTTGTCGAGGGGATATGGAGGCCCCGAGTTGCATAGGTACCTCCGAGTCGTCCGTGGAAGAGCGAGGAGACGGGACCTCGGGGGGAATCGCAGGGAAGTCAGAGGGGAAAACATTGAAACGTTCAAGCTGACGTTCCCTGAGACGTCGGTCAAGTCGTACTGCTAGGGCCATAACCTGGTCTAGGGAGTCAGAAGAGGGGTAGCTAACAAGCAGATCCTTCAGGGCGTCAGATAATCCTAACCTAAACTGGCACCTTAGGGCCGGGTCGTTCCACCGAGAAGCTACGCACCACTTTCTAAAATCAGAACAGTATTCCTCAACAGGTCTCCTACCCTGACGTAAGGTCACCAGCTGACTCTCGGCTAAGGCAGTCCTGTCAGTCTCGTCGTAAATGAGTCCGAGGGCAGAGAAAAAACGATCAACGGAGGAAAGTTCAGGGGCGTCAGGAGCCAAGGAGAAGGCCCACTCTTGGGGCCCTTACTGGAGTCCGGATATAATGATACGCACCCGCTGGTTCTCGGAACCTGAGGAGTGAGGTTTTAGACGGAAGTAAAGTCTGCAACTCTCCCGGAAGGAGAGAAAAGTCTTACGGTCCCCTGAGAACCGGTCAGGTAACTTGAGGTCAGGTTCTAAAGGTGAGGTGAGGGGTACTACTATGGCAGCGTCAGACTGGTTGACCCTCTGAGCCAGGACCTGGACCTGTAGGGAGAGGCCCTGCATCTGCTGGGTCAGGGTCTCAAGGGGGTCCATGATAGCGTCAGCGTAGGAGAAATGGTAGACTAGGTATGGGCTTGTGATTATGTTATGGCAGGAAGGAGGTGAAGGGAACAAGTGAGCCCTAATCTACCCACCGCCCTGTCCCTGCCTACTTGCAACGACCCACCCTAGGCGACGGGGTACAACTTGGCGGCGGTCCCTACGCTGACTAAGTGCAAGGGGATACAAACAGGGAACAAGCAAGGGAAGGGGCAGTAGCCCACGGAACACCGTGAGGAAACGGAGTGGTGAACGAGCCAGTCAGGATCAGGATGTAATGGAGTATACAAACGCAGAGCACGGAGCAGGAAGCAAGCCAGGGGCAGAGCGAAGCAGGATAAGCGGGAACTGAAGCAAGGCAGAAGCACGGCAGAAGCAGGCTGGAGCAAGGCAGCAGTGGGGCCAGGAAACCAAGAAGAATCACAAGCAATGAGGAAGAGAAAACGGCAGGTATAAATGGACAGGGGGCGGAGCTAACTCCGACTGACCAGGCCGCGATAGGCTCTCCCACTCCTGAGCCTGCCACCCTGATTGGTGGGAGCCGGTGTCAGTCTAAGAGGTCTGACCTCAGGTGTCGACTGATTAATCCTGGGAGTATCCACAGACGTAGTGCCTGGCAGATCCTTTACAGTGACATCCTGCAGCACTAACTGCACGTCAGAAAATCTAACTTCGATATGTAAAAAATTAGAAAAGGCAACGTATACATCACTGGGAACAGAGTGCAACCAGCATATTCCCACAATGAAATAGTGTTTAATGGCAACCATCTTACTAAAGGGAAAACATGGCATCTCCTAATTCGCTGGCTGCAACACTTGTGCGCGGCCTATGAAACATGATAATAGTAATTAATTTGGGTTTTATATAGTAATAACCAATTAGTTATAGTAAATGTAATACGGGATTGAAGGCTGAAACTTAATTTTCAGCTCTAAAAATTGATGTTTTCCATGCTTGAGCTGTATCCATTGTCCTTTATTATTGAAGGGTGGCAGCTTTGTACATCCTTCTACACAAGTAGATTTTCAGATTAGACATTTTTGACTTGCAATTCTGATTTAGTTATTTGCATATTGCAATGTCCTTGCAACCTACTGTTTGTAGGTGAGACTACATTACACCTAAAAACTAGGATTAGGGTATGTTCACACGAGGTCATTACGTCCGTAATTGACGGATGTATTTTGCCCGCAAGTACCGGACCGAACACAGTGCAGGGAGCCGGGCTCCTAGCATCATACTTATGTACGATGCTAGGAGTCCCTGCCTCGCTGCTGGACAACTGTCCCCTACTGAAAACATGATTACAGTACGGGACAGTTGTCCTGCAGCGAGGCAGGGACTCCTAGCATCGTACATAAGTATGATGCTAGGAGCCCGGCTCCCTGCACTGTGTTCGGTCCGGGAATTGCGGCCGAAATACGTCCGTCAATTACGGACGTAATGACCTCGTGTGAACATACCCTTAACCAAAAACGTTATACAATCAGGCAGAAAAGTGTGGACCTTCCTGTGTCCATACATTTCACTGAAGCTAAACACAGTGAAAATCAATTAAAAGGAATTGATCTTTAGACTTAAAGAGGCTCTGTCACCACATTATAAGTGCTCTATCTCCTACATAATCGGATCGGCGCTGGAATGTAGATAACAACAGTGGTTTTTATTTTGAAAAACGATCATTTTTGAGCAAGTTATGAGCAATTTTAGATTTAGTTTCTTAATGACCAACTGGGCGTGTTTTTACTTTTGACCAAGTGGGTGTTGTAAAGAAGTGTATGAGGCTGACCAATCAGTGTCCTGCACTTCTCATTGTTCCAGCCCAGCTTCTTTCACTGCACAATCTCACTGTGCTGTGGATCATGCTGGGCTGGAACAATGAGAAGTGTAGGACACTGATTAGTCACTGATTGGTCAGCCTCATACACTTCTTTACAACACCCACTTGGTCAAAAGTAAAAACACGCCCATTTGGTCATTAAGAAACTAAATCTAAAATTGCTCATAACTTTCTCAAAAATGATCGTTTTTCAAAATAAAAACCACTGTTGTTCTCTACATTCCGGCGCCGATCAGATTATGTAGGAGATAGGGCACTTATAATCTGGTGACAGAGCCTCTTTAACACTTTAAAACCTGATGTTCTGTATGTGGATATTAAAGTTATTGGTGTAGTATAGGATTGTGTTTGGTCTTAAACTCTGTTTGAGATGACCACCTCCTCTTACCGTGTAGTTTGGCGTCTTTTTTATAACATTATGGATTTTTATTCTTTACGCTTTTTATTATTATTATTCTGTAGATGTGCCCTCTTGAGGATTTGAGGGCTCAGCTGTCATCGATACAGTCTACTATTTGAAGCTTTTAAGGATGTCCACACACTGATTTGTTTTTGAACAAATATACAGGCGGCGCATAAGTAGGTATACAGCTTAAATAATAGGTAAATATAATAATAATAATTATAATAATAATAATAATAATTATACAGTTTAACCCCTTCCCCTGCTTGCATTCTGTCCCCTAATGACCAAGAAATTTTTATAGTATTTCCGTCGTCACATTCGAAGAGCTATAACTTTTTTATTTTTGCGTCGACATAGCTGTATAAGGTCTTGTTTTTTGCGGGACAAGTTGTATTTTTTAATTGCATTATTTTGGGGTACATATTATTTATTGATTAACTTTAATTAACTTTTCTTTGGGGGGAATAGAAAAAACCCCGAAATTTTGCCACACAATAACTTTATTCAACGGGTGGTTACAATTGCAACGATACCAAATTTGTATAGATTTTGTATGTTTTACTATTTTCACACAGTAAAAACGGGACGACTTGTAGTTTTTATTGGTAACATTTTGGAGTAGATGCGACTTTTTGATCACTTTTTCTAACATTTTTTTTAAAGTCAGGATTCACAGAAAACAGCAATTTTTCCATTGTTTTTTATTTTATTTTTTTACGGCATTCACCGTGTGGGTTAAATAATGTAATAGATTTATAGTCGGGGTCGTTACGGACGCATAAATACCAAATATGTGTAACTTTTTTGCTTTATTTTGTTTTTTTAATAGTAAAGCATTTTGTAAGGGGAAAACGTGTTTTTCATTTTTTTTAAACTTTTTTATTAACTTTATTAAACTATTCTTTACTTTTTTACTAGTCCTACTAGGGGACTTTAATATGCGGTTATTTGATCGCTTTTATAATACACTGCAATACTTCTGTATTGCAGTGTATTACTGCCAGTCCGTTTAATACGGACAGGCATCTGCTAGGCTATGCCTCTGGCATAGCCTAGCAGGCATTTACTACAAGCAGACCTGGGGGCCTTTATTAGGCCCCCGGCTGCCTTCGGAGACACAGACACTAGGCGGGTGCCGGTGGGATGAGAGGGAGCTCCCTCCCTCTCTCCAAAACCACTCCAATGCGGCGCTCGCTATTGAGCGCCGCATCTGAGGGGTTAAACTGGTGAGATCGATACTAATATTGATCTCACCCGTTTGAGCAGGTATGCCCCAGCCCGCAGCTACCTCTGGTAGCTGAGAGCAGGGACATTTAACGACTCCCTGCTTTGTTTATTTATTCTGATGCAGCGCCGTGTAAAGGCTACTACATCAGAATAAAGCCCATTAGTGGCCGCCGTGAAAAGACGTATTGGCGGTCACTAACGGGTTAAATAGTATTTCAAAGAATAACAAAACAATTAAGTAGAATCCCTTATATGCTCAAATCGGTGGATTCCACTATTTACACAATTTATCTAGTTTTACACTCACTTTGCCAAAAAGTTCTTAATTGCCATTAATTTCTTGGCATGCTTCTTTTATGAACTGAATCATGTTATCAACTGTGTGTTTTTCTTGAATATACCTTATCTTTGATAACCCCACAAAATAAAAAAGTCCATCTGGATAAAGTCTGGTGATCGTGGCCATTCAACCCGGGTCTCATCTACCTGTCCACTTATTGGTTAATTTGTCATCAAGAAAATGATGCACCGGTAAAGCATAGTGAGGAGGGCTCCATCTTGCTGAAAATGGAAGTTTTCATTTTGATGCTCCAACTGCAATTGTGGTATTACATTTTCTTGGAGCATGTTAAGGTTCAGGTCTGAGGTAACCGTTGTATTGCAGAAGAAAGGTCCAATTACCCCTTTACAGGAAAGGGCCACCCAAACTGTAACCCAAGGTTAATTCAATTGTTCTTCAATTGTTGCAAGGGGTTTTTCTGTTGAGTAATAAACACAGTTGTGCCTATTCACAGCACCTGAAAGTTGAAGTTGGCTTCATTGGACCAAGTTATTTTTCTTATAATCCCATCTCTTTGTGTTTCTACATTCAAAATTACCTCACAAAATTATAAATGGTCTGTTTCAAAAATCTCCCCCTGTATACCTACTTATGCAATCCCCTGTATATGTCATTCTCTCATATTGTGCCTTGCCCTCTACTTATTCCTTTCTAATTGGGATGTATTATTTAATTTTTAGCAGCCATTCTAAGCTGAGTGTGCCTGCCCTTGTCAGATCACCAACATGGGAGGTAGCCTGGAAAACCCTGGTTCCGCTTACTCTAAATATTATGATATTTTTTTGTGGACTCAATAAATCACATTGTTTAAGCATATCTGTCAGTTACTTTATAATAGGACTGTCATTTTGTGGATTTTTCATACATGTTTCCAAGGCTAATACAACTATGCTGCTATACAAGTATCTATGCTAGTGAGTCGGTAATTAATTATCATGCTGCACCTGAGACACTATTGGGGATTTCTACTTATTTTTGTACAATATAAATCAATTATGTTTTTGCAATATTTATGTTTGTTTTTTTTAAACAATTAATGATATATTATGCACTGATACTAATATATATGCTGCATTATGTATTTTGGTATGCTCTTTTCACTGATTGTTTGTAATTATTGTTAAGGAATTATTGATGGTTTGTAATTATTGTTAAGGAAGTATTGAGGGTCCGTTCACGTATTTAATTCTTGAGAAAGGCGCCATTGAGTAAGCTGAAACATCACACATTTAGTGGCGAATAAAGGATCCATTTTAGCTCTTTAGCTCAAGAAAATCTGGAGTGCTGCCTTTTCCTGTTTGATAGATAGATAGATAGATGATAGATAGACAGACAGATTGACAGATAGATAGATAGATGATAGATAGATGATAGATAGATAGATAGATAGATAGATAGATAGATAGATAGATAGATAGATAGATAGATAGATAGATAGATAGATAGATAGATAGATAGATAGATAGATAGATATGAGATAGATGTATAGATAGATAGATAGATAGATAGATAGATAGATAGATAGATAGATAGATAGATAGATAGATAGATAGATAGACTACTGTGCACTATTTGACTTTCTGCTTTCTAATGGCAAGGGATACAAATTATTTCTCGCTTTGAAACACATTTATAGAAAAACAAGCAATACTATAAACTAAAACAAGTAAACTTTTCAATTGAATCATTTATGCTCTATGACAGTGTTTTTCAACTTCAATCCTAAACTAACCCTGACAGATCACTATTTAAAGATTTTCTATAAACAGAACACCTATGGAAATTGCTAAGCATTGACATTAAAGAAGTAATCTCTACAGGATTTAGGTATATACATGACCTGTATTGGCAATTACAATTTTAATTCTATGTTGCTAATACACAGGAGTGCAATATGCTAGACTTTTGAAAATGACTGATATTAAGAACATTTCCTGAATATTTTACTGTATTATACTTTTATAAGTTGATTGCACTAAGCCAGTTCTACCCGAACATCAGAATTTATAGCTGAATAAGGATTATTTTACATATAATACAAAGTAAAGTGTAACAATGTAGAGTATAGTTAAAATATAATGTTGGACTGGTTTCTAAATATGATATATCACAGAATACCACATGCATTACTTTATGGAGATTTAAAAGTTTTCGTTTCAAACCTGAACGACACTTTTATTATCCTTCATTTCATCATCTTATACATTTTCTGTGTTTGCTGGGCATTTATTGGTCTCTTTACTTTTTATTTAACTTAACTAAAAAAAATTTGATAAAAATAATGACATTTATGTTTGCATGTTTGTTTGATTTTATTTTCAGGGAAAGTTTGTTCCAACTATATATAAGGCATGACATATCGTTAAGATATTTCATTACTTACTAATCAATGGGGGTTTAACTATTGGGAACTCCACGATCTTTAGAATGAAGAGTCAAGCATTGTGGCTCCTTCACTGATTTTCCCTGCACAGCAAAATTGGCAGGCGGAAGCACTGCTGTGTGAGAAATGCCGAAGTCACCTCTGTCTCTTCATTCTGTAAATTGGCAGACAGGATCTGACTACACAGCCGGGTGGCCGAGGGAAATGCCAAGAGAAAACTTAGAAGGGGACGCAGCGTTAATTAACGCTGCGGTCCTTTCATTCTCAGAATCGTGGGAGTGCTAGAGGTCCAAGCAATATGTCATGACATTATAAGATGGGGATAACCCTTTAGAGCAGACCTCAGAACAGACCCTTAAATAAATTCAGTACCCACAAACTAAACCACTAAATAAATTCTGATCCCAAACAAAATAAAGTCAGACCCAAAACCAGATGAGTCACTTTTGAGTTTTGTTTTAAAGAGATCTGTGTACTGTGGTGCCATTTTACCTCCCATTGCTGTCCCAACATATTGTAGGTATATATTTTCACCAAATAAGAAACAATTGTAAGTGAGAATGAATTGTGTGATAGAAATGCAAATTGAATATTTCTTTACCAGAAGTCAATTGACCATTCTGAGTGCTCATATGGGACAGTTTCTATTTCAAACACGTAAAAAAAAAAATTCTATTGTCTACAGTTAGGCTTTTAGATGCAACAGTATATGTTGTAAGCCCACAGATAGGGGGAAATACTTTGAATGCCGGATAAGGACATTGTTGAACCAGTATTACCATTACAAAACAACTGACAATAAACTTCTACAAGGATACTGAAATGTGAAATAAGGTCCAATAATCAGCCAGTGCAGCGAGTGCCAATCAACGAGACATCGTTGATCAGTGCTCGTTTGCTCCTCTCACAGGAGATGGATGGATGGATGGAGATGAGCGATCGTTACTCCGATCACTCTTCCAAATACGTTATTATCATATTGGCAACGCGTCTCCCTATTTACACAGGGAGATGTGCTGCCGACAACGATAATATTTAACTTTTCTTAAACGACATGATCAGCAGATCGTTCATTTGCTCGTTCATCTGCTGATCACTGCCCTGTTTACACAGGGCAATTATCGACAACGAGTGTTCTATGAGCGCTTGTCTATGCGATAATCTTCCAGTGTAAAACCCCTTTTACTCTGTCGCAAAATGAAGACAGAAAACCACTGTATGCCTACAATTCTTGTCTTGAGATACCAAGGGGAACTACAAGGATACTACAACCACAATTAAACAACAAGTATTTGAATGCAACATTTTCAGAACTTCCACTTCTGTGCTACATACTGTCACCTATATGAAAAATCTAAATTAAACACTAAATGAAGGAATATGTGTGACATCACAAACCATCACGAGTTATAAAAATGGTCTTTGGGAGTTTGCACATCATTGGGATATATCTGCTTTTGGAGCTCTACAGGCTTCGGCTCTCAAAGCATGGGTGAGTATGTTGCATGGATTTATGTAATTTTACATCACTTGCAGAATATACTTCCTAGACACAGGAATCACAATTAGAAAAAAAAAATTGTTTACATTTCTTTTCACATGGTTGTTCCTATAGACGTTGATGGAGAGTGATTGTGGACTCGTGTTCAACTCTTGTGAGAATAGGTACCTTCATTGTTTGAATCAGTGGGATTCCCAGTAGTTGGATCTCCTATGATCAAACATTTATAGCTTATCAATTTGATAAACTATAAAGGTTTTTGTTTATTTGTGGGAAATCCCTTTTATGTTAAGGATTAATTACTCATCTTAAATAAAATTGTATTCATTACAGACACCTAATTACAAATTAGACATTTATGGAGAGAAGTCCAGTAGAGATCAATATTCTATGCTTAACAATGAGATGCAGGAAACTATTTTCCCTCTAATCTTTGGAGTCTTTGAAGTGGATTTTGTGAACAAAAAAAAAGCCTTTGCAAGGGACTAGTAAAGACGTGGAAAGAGTTAAATTTATTTTCATTGTGTGGAATGAGAAAAACTGATCATCTTCACCTTTCATAACTGAAGAGGATATTTTGATGTTCCTGGAGAATTGTGTTGGGGTCAAACCCAATGGGATGATTTATACTGACCAAATTTTTGACCTATAATGTTCATCTAGAGAGGACCTGTTATGTTATTTGATATTTAAAATCAGCTAGATAGCTTACCAGTTGCGGCAGCACTGAGTGCAGTGCTGTTTTCCTTTTCCTTCTAACAGCCCACGTTCCCCTGCATTCAGTCTCGTTAGTTTCGGTGACCTGTAAGAGCAGACTGTCAAGTGGTTGTTCCTCAGTGCTTAGTGTCTATGACTGAGATTGAGTGGGGACTGCCCACTTGACAGTCTTCTCTTACATGTCACCGAAACTAACAGTACTGATTGCACAGTAATGCAGGCAGCTAGTAGGAAAAAAAAGTGCTTTTTTATGTTAGGGGTTATGACAGGTCCTCTTTAAAGATAATAAAAGTGTTACTTACTCTAATTTTAAAGACCTAGTTCACAAGGAGTTTCTTGCTGGGTGAAAAAATCTGCCTCAAAATTACTTCTGGAATTTTGAGGCAGATTTTGACCTGCTGCACTTTTTTGCTTTGGATTTTGCTGTGTTTTTTGCCCACGGCCATTGAGGACCATAGGAATCTGAAACCTTTGGGAAGTTCAGACTAAATTTGTTTTATGCTGAATCGCTCCGCTCACCATTAACGCATATATTTATTTTGACAGTAATCATATTAGCCATTTAATCTAGCTTGGGTACAGAAGTTTGAGTCTTCTTAGCATTTATCAGTGCAAGATATCGAAACCATGGTTACTGTATATAAAGTTAGTGACTACCAGATTCGAAAGAAAGGTGTCATTTTATGATATTATTAAAATGTAATGTTAAATCAATAATATAAACATAAAAAGTTGAAAGAAACACCACAAGATAATTGCATGAATCAAAATATATAAAAAAAATGTCCAGGAAAAGTTATTTAAAAAAAAATCTATGTATGCCAAGATGAGTATCGCTTTTATGCAAATCAGAACATAAGTGAATGGCAGAAATGTTGTTAAAAGATATAGTGGCAATCTTGCTAATAAGGGCGACCCCAGGCATTTGGCGCCCATAAGACTTAAATGACAGGACTTCCTTACACCCTGTAATACATGGACATGCAGGCAACTGAAATTATATAATGTCTGTGTGAGGGGAATGGAATCATGGGAACTGTAGTCCTCTACATGGTAATCCCACCCACAGAAAACCCTAGAAAAATTAAAACAACAGTGCTGCATGGAGCTGGGCAACGTAAGGAAAAAAAATAAAATAAAAAAAACACTTCTGATCTATGGTGGCCTCATCTGGTGAGAGTTCAAACACATATTTTATGATATTCGCGAGCTCGGAAAACCTGTTTAATCTATTATTCTCCTAAATTTGCCAAAACAAATTTAAAACTTGGCGAATCAATATGCCCAATAGATCCTAATGATCAGCTACACACGAGCTGAGTAACAAACCACAAAACTCAAAACAGTCCAGTTGCTTACTGGTATTACAGGTGTAACTGCAGTTTTCATTATAATCCCGCTATCCCCCTCCTTACATATATGTCACGGTTACTGAGGCTTCATGAGGAATTGGTTGGCAAGCAGCTCACACTGAAAATCAGACGGTCCTTAGTTGCATATTCATTCATTCTTTTTTTGTCAAATCTGTTTTTTATTTTCAATAAGAAAAGAACAAACATACAGAGATAATAACATAACTGCACCCATGTGTAATATGGGTTTAAAAACATTCATGTAGGCCATCAGCTTTGGATATATGTATATCATCAAGAGAAAAAAGGACAAAAAACAAGCATTTCAGGTACATAGAGTTACAGTTACATGGTTAGAAAAGCCATGGCACAATAGGGCAGGAGAAAACTAAGGGAAGAGGGGGGAAGTGGGTAACAGGATTATGTAGCTTACAGTTATTTGTCATACATCACCAATTTTTCTCATTTCCTTGAAAATTATACAGTAGTCTCTGCATCTCATAAGCAAGCTTATGCATATTCAATGTATATCAGTTCTATAGTGTAGCCACGGTCTCCAAGTGTTTAAGAATTGTGTATGAGTGTGGTCTTGCCAACTGTTCAACTCCTCCAAACTACAAATCTGATGAACCTTATCCAAACATTGTGTTTTGGATGGGGGGGCAGTCTGAAGCCAGCAAAGGGGGATTAAGTATTTGGCTGCAGCTATCAGGTGCGCTGCTAGATGTGCTTTAGAGGGTTTAAATGACTTTGAGGGCAATGCCAAAGCTATCAATTCCATGGAGAGGGGTATATCGAAGCCACAGATTTTATTAATCTCCCCAGATATCTCTTTCCAGAAGTCTGTGACCCACGGGCAATACCACCAGATGTGGGACAGTGTTCCCACAGCCCCCTGACAGCGCCAGTATAACCTGGAGGTCGATAAACCTAAGTGGTACATGCGCTCCGGCGTCTTGTACCACCTTGTTAGTAATTTGTAATGGCTCTCCTGAAGCTTGACACACCTAGAAAATCTGTGGGAGTGTCTCAAGATCCATTTCTGTTCCTGTTCTGTGTACTTCTTGTTTAATTCCATTTCCCAGGACAGTAGAAAAGTTGGGGTCCCAGGTGTGCCTAAGCACAGTAGAATAGGATATAGTCTAGATAATTTGCATTTAGTCACCACCTTGGCGAGGAGCATTTTCTCTAAGTCGCCCAGTTCCCTACTGCTGTTTTGATAAGCTAGAAAGGTTGCGCAGACGTGTTGCACATGGTTGATTTGAAGGAAATTGAGGGAACCCGGCGAGACCAGTAATCTGATTTTAGCCGGAGAGGGAACCGTATTAGCTACTAGTAAGTCTGAAATGGTCATATGACAGAACAAATCCCATATATCGTCTGGTGGGGGGTCCTTATACGCGATATTGTAAGGCAATAGGGAGGCAGGCATAATCGGCGAGGGCGTTAAGGGAGGCACACTCATGGCTTTGTGAGATCTCCACACCGAGAGTGTTCCCCTCAGCAGAGGGTTTGTAATGGATTTTAGGTCCCCTTGGTCGGGTAACCACAACATTCTCAAAGATTCCCTACCCAAGGGTGCTGTCTCCGGTTCTATACACCAGTCCATTAACCCCGGCGATACCAAGTCCAACCATTTTTGTAGATGAATTTCCCTATAATACACCTCCACGTCCGGTAGCCCCAAACCTCCTTTATCTCGTTTTTGCGATAATAATTTATAAGACAAGCGGGGCCTGCACTGATTCCACAAGAAGGAGGAAAACAGATGCCGCACAAGTGTAAAGAAGGTCTTTGGCAGGTATATAGGGACCATATTCATAACATATAATAGTATCGGCAATATGTATGTCTGTAAAAGATTTTTACGACCCATCCAGGACATGAAGGGTATGTGATAAGAGGTGAGTTGTGTCGACATTTTCTTTAATAGTGGTTGGTAGTTAAGCTTATATAGATCTTGTAATTGACCTGGTATTTGGACTCCTAGGTATGTAATAGAGTGAGAAGGCCATGAAAAGAATGAGTCTCCTTGTAGTTCGTGTGCCAGAGAGAGGGGAAGGGAAATGTTTAGTATTTCAGATTTGCTATAATTGATCTTGAAGTTGGAGACCCCTCAGCAAAAATATGTTGGAGCTGTGGCAGCGCTTGTTGCGGGTTAGTAACCACTATGTCGTCTGCAAAAGCCGCCACTAGATGTGTATGCTTTCCAATCTGTAGCCCTCTTATCAGAGAGTCTGATCTAATTTTTTGCAGAAGGGTCTCCAAAGTCAGAATAAAGAGGGTGGGGGACAGTGGGCATCCCTGCCTAGTACCATTCGTGATATTAAAGGACGGGGATAGGACCCCATTGACCCGTATCCGAGCATGCGGTTCTGTATAAAGTGAGAAAATTGCCGTAATAAATTGAGGTGGGAATAAAAATTTAGCTAGCACGTGTTTCATGAAATCCCAGGCCACTCTATCGAACACTTTTTCAGCGTCTGTGCCCATTAGTATCAAAGGCAGTTTAAAATGTTTAGCATAATGAATAGAGTTTATCAGTCTTCTCGCGTTATGTTTGCCTTCCCTTCCTCGTACAAACCCCATCTGATCCGGGTTAACCAGTTTAGGCAATAAGGCCCCAATTCTTTGTGCCAAGAGTTTGGCCCATATTTTCAAGTCGATATTCAATAAGGATATCGGCCTGTAGCTAGTACAAAGGGATGTATCTTTCCCCTCCTTCGGTATTATAGTGATGTATGCTTCTAAGGATTGTTTCGAGAAGGGGGTGCCGTCTAAGAGCGCGTTACACATGTGGGTCAGGTGTGGCAGCAGAGAGTCTAGAATTTTTTTATAATAGGTGAGAGAGAAGCCATCCGGGCCTGGGCTTTTACCAGGTGGGAAGGAGGAGATGACACTCTTCATCTCCTCTACAGTAATAGGGTGTATAAGTGTGTCAGCCTCTTCTGAGGAGAGGGTGGGTAATTGGAGTGACCCTAGAAAGTCGAATACTCGTGTATCTCTCTGATCAGACTGAGTTCTAGTTTCTTCCTCCTTGATGTTGTAAAGGGAGGAGTAGAATGACATGAATTCTTTAGCTATATCGGACGTGGAGGTGCGCATTATCCCTTCAGCTCCCCTAACTCTTGAAATAAAAGATTTTTCTTTTTGTTTTTTTAATAAGGGCCGTCATGAACTGCCCCCCTTGTCCCCATGTGCATATATCTTCTGTCTATAGTACATCAGATTTTTGGCCATTTTCACATTCAATAAATCTTTTAGTTGCACTCTCAGGGTGCCAAGTTCAACCTGAGCGTCCTGTGCTGCTGATATTTTATGTACCTTTTCTAGTGCAGCAATTCGGGCCAATAGGGAATTCATTTGTTTAGATTTTTCTTTTTTGACCTTAGACCCCAGGGAGATCAACAAACCCCTCATATAAACCTTATGTGCTTCCCATGTGCACGTGGCCGTTACTTCTGAGGAGGTGTTAGTGTCAAAATAAAATTTCAGCTGTTCAGTTAGATAGTTTACATGTGATTCCCCATCCAAGAGAGTATCATTCAGTCGCCATGACCACTCTCGGATGGGCAACCCCATCAGAGGCAAAGTAATGCCGACAGGTGAATGGTCCGAGACAGTCATTGGACCTATCTGAGCTGACTTTAGGGCTGGGAGCAAACTCTCATAAATAAAAAGATAATCCAATCTCTGATGCGACCTATGCGCTAGGGAATAGAATGTAAAATCTCGAGTCGAGGGATGTATAACCCTCCAGGCATCTGTCAGTTGTAGGCCCTGCAATTTCCATTTAATTTTCCCCAGGACAGCGAAGGACAATGCGAACCTGCTAGTGGAGGAATCTTGAAGAGGGTTCAATGTGACATTGAAATCACCTTCCAAAATTATAGGCCCTTCCGCAAAGACAGTTAGTGTGTCTAAGATCCTATCAAACCATCCCGTCTGTGATTTATTTGGAGCATATAGATTTGCGAATGTGTAGATGGAGTTACCAATATGCCCTTTCAAGAACAGTGCTCTGCCATCGGCAATACTATGCTTGTGCTACAAAATTAAAAGGAAGGTCTTTATGAAACGCAATAGACACCCCTCTCGCTGCTGAGCTAGTTGATACAGAATGGTACCACTTATTGAAATAATGTGTTGGTAATCTAGGTATCTTTCCCTCTTTAAAATGTGTTTCCTGTAGGAACACTATAGAAGCTTTCTCCCGTTTGAGCAGCATCAAGACCTGGCTCTTTTTATTAGGGGAGTTCAGACCCTTAACATTGTAGGTGAGTATGTTAGTTAACGCCATGGGGTGTCAGAGTATCTTTGTATTTTAGTGAGCTGTAGTGATATCACATCTATCCTGTAAGGTTCAGACTGAAAGGTAAAAGTAACATAGGAGACATACAAAAGGGGTAAACATCGAATGAACAATGAAAATGAATGCAGCCAGAGATCAAGGATCAGTCCCCCCTGGGGGAGCTCACGACCCTTAGGCCCTGGGGCATCCAGATATGCATAGCTCAAAGAAGGCACAGCACCTAGTATCATAATGAAACACAAACCACGTATAACATTAGAGGCGCCGCATCTCATCTTAAAGTGTGGGGTACAGAGAAACATCAACCCTGAGCCGATACTTGATCCCGGATCACTATGGCAATATACATATTCTTATTATTTTTAAGGCACTATTTGTTACTAGTAATAAACATCAGTGCAACACATGAAGGGAACTCAGCAAACCTGCCATAACATACTCACTGTTCCCATGCATAGTATACAGAAGGCAAATATATCATACGAACCCCATGTGGGGTCAATGATGGAAGTCCATATTCAGGTAAGATCTCCATCTTCTCTTCTTGCTTGGCCTTTCTTGGATTTGGGAGATCTCGTCCTTCCCGCCGTCACCCATGGTGTGAGCTGTGGTAGACTCGGTAGATGTAAGTCCGTATGAGCCGGCATCCAGGAAGGGATTTCCATAGGAGCGATTCCCAGCTTTTCCCAGGTGTCTTCTAAATCCTCTGGAGTGTGAATGATGATGCGTTTACCATTTTTCAGTATGGCCAGGCCAAAGGGATACATCCAGTTGTATGTGAGCCGCATGTCCTGTAATTTAAGAAGGAGAGGCCGCATCATTCTGCGTTTTCTAGTGTGGAGGCTGCGATATCTTGAAAGAGCTGAATTTTCGCGCCATCCAACACGATGTCCGCCCATGCTCTGTTTGCGTGTAGGATAGCCGAGGTATCTACGAAGCTGAGTAAGCCACATACCACATCTCTTGGGGGTTCCGACGCCCTCGGTGCCGGGCGTAGTGCCCTGTGGATCCACTCGATCACAATTGCGGAAGCAGGATCCTGCCCCATCATATCGGCAAATATTTTCCTGGCCACCGCTTGTAATGCCTCTGATGTCACGGATTCAGGTATGCCTTTAAATCTTACATTCTTCCTCCTGCTCCTATTTTCCTGATCCTCCAGGAGTGTCATTACTTTATTAAGTTGGGTCTCTTGTTGCTGCACTTTGTGGCCCAGTGAGTCACAATAGTTGACCGAGTCAGTGACCACAGACTCCAAGTGCTCCACGCGGTTTCCAATATGGCGGACGTCCGCCTTGATATCTGCAAGCTCCTTCATCATTGGCGTTAGAGCCTGTACTATAGTTTTCTTTAGATATGCTCGGGAGATCGGAGCTTTCTCCTGGCGTGAAGATGTGGAGGCAGCGACGGACTCCTGATCGCTATCCTCATCCGAGTCATCCTCCTGTCTGGGTTCTATATTCGCAGGCGGCGCCATTTTGGCTTTCTGGGACGGCTTCATTTTTAAGAATTTGTCCAGGTCTGCTTGACCTTTGTGGATTTTTGGCGTTCCTGAATGTTTCCTGGTATCAGGCTTACCGATCTTCACCATTCTCGAATTTGTGTCTTGCTATTTTAGTGATCCCGGATCATGTGTGTGAGGAGCCGAGAGACTAAGCTGCCATCACTCTCCGCGGTCAGGCTCCGCCCCCCCATATTCATTCATTCTTGATACAGTATTTGGTGCACTATTTTATTTCAGCCAAACACAGGAGTGGATATAAAGAGAGGATTCATATCAGTCATGTGTTTTTTTTATTTAACTTTTTTTTATTCAACTCATTATAAAATCCATCGATACAAAGTATCATAAAGTGACTTGTCCATTTGTGCATATTACATATTGGTCAATTCTTATAAATTAAATTCTTATAAACAATAAATACATAATTTCACTTAAGAGTGCTCTATGACTAATCTACATTCTCTCTCTCTCTCTCTCTCTCTCTCTCTCTCTCTCTCTCTCTATATATATATATATATATATATATATATATATATATATATATATATATATATATATATATATATATATATATAAACTATTGTTTATGTGCATAATATTAAACATTCTCAAGACCATGGTAGATATTAAAAGCAAATAGCTAACAATATGTCCAAACAGGGTATCACGACTCCCAAGTTGAAATTCCCTTCTATCTACTGACCACATCTGTGAATTCAGACTCATGGCACATGGAATCAGCCCACAGATATGTGTGCATGACTAGAACCTTAAAGAGGCCCTTCTACATGTATCCTGCCTTTCTCCTTAGGGATGACATAAAGTGACCTGTTATAAAGCCAGACCACACATTCTAAACATCATCACTGCACATACTTCTGATCTTAGGCTTAATTGACCTGGGTTTCAACATCTGTATAACAACTCTGATCCCGGCCCTCTCTTTATTAGCAGCTCTATTTCCATAAATCGTGTGGCACTGACAGACATGCCACCACCCTGTTTTATAAACAGAGTGGGAATGTCCACATTAGCCTCATCGAGATCTATGCTCATATAACCATATAGGTATACCAGAGCAGTGAAACCCATATCAACTCACAGGAATCCTCTTTTTTATATATTGCTGCTTAATTTGACCTTCTGATATCATGGACCCGCCATCTGTCCAGCTAACATATTACTTCGGTTGCCTACATGGGAGTCAAAATCTACTCAGAAAGGACAGTAGTTAAAATCCTATACTAAAGCAATCAGACATGATCCATTCTACATCTATATTCATGGCCTTCGGAGTTGTGATAATGTTTTACCTTTCAGCTTTTTTTTCTATCTTTCCCTTTATTACAATCACAAACTGTTATTGCAGTCATAAATAAGATGGAATGGATTTTTTGGAAAAAATAATTATTTTTCCTTCCTTTTAGATTTACTCATGGCTTTGGCAAAAAAAACAAAAAACAACTCCTTCAAAAACGTGTGTGTGAGCCCAGCCTAATTTTTCTTTTTTTGCAACAAAGTAATAGCACTGAAAAAGTTAAAAAAAAATACATCTCTGGATAACCTATATTTCATAAGATTACTAGACCCATGTGAAAGTTATTTTGGAATCAAGGAATATTGGGGTTCACTCCTGAATTTTTTAAGTGTAGTTAGCCTTAAAATAAATAAAAAAGACAACTAACAAAAACTTGGGCTCTGATTGTACCTTACTACAGTATTTCTAGTTTAATCTATATGTGTACAATCTCTACAATGGTCCATCTGTCAAGTAAACCCTTTTATTGACAACACTTTTTTATTATACTATTTTACAATTTTTATCTCCATTCTCTTTCATTTTCATCATGTTCATAAGCCATATTTTTCTTCCCAGTGGCACACACACCGAAGCAATCGTTTTAGTTGAGTAAAAAAAAAACACACGACGGTTACAATATGCAAAATAATAGATATGTCATTGCCTCTAAAAATGATTTGATTCATTATGACATAATAGTAAGGTCGCTTCACATTTACACAGATGTGTATATTTGCAGCTGTAATAGAACAATTACATCTATATAGAGTCTAAAGTATTGAACATTAGGCAATAAGATATTGGTCAAATCTGCAGTTATTGGGATAAATTGTGGAATGAGAAATGTAATTGGTTCTCATGTTGAAACAGAACATACAGAAATCACAGACATTTTGAATTACAGGCTAGCCCTGGGGCTTCTAAAGAGTTGTCAAACAGCCTAAGAAACAATTACCTAGTGTATTGTCGCTAATTTTTTCATTGGATTGTTAGGTTTCAATTCTTTTTATTTGTCAGTCTTCCTATGATAATAGACTTTGAAACATAGAGTTCATGCTGCATTCTTGCCCCTCTGCTTTCCTTTTAATCTTCATTGCTGTCACTAAGTAATCCAACCAATTTACTCGCCAGTTACAACTAGCTTCCCTTAAACGGATGAATGAATTGAATAGAAAAGTGACAAATTTAGTGAAATTCATCCTTGATAAACTGTGTAGGTCTTTTTCTGTAAAGCCAATATTTCCAATTGGATGTTGGGTCTATTTATATAGGAATAAGATAAAACATATTCAAGGATAAGTTTATAACACTTGATTTGTTCATGAACCATTATAATCCATACATCCAAATCAAAAGAGACATACACAGTTTATTCACTTTGTTTTATACACTTTTCATTCCCTATGAATTATTTAGACAATCAAATATATTAGAATGTTATTACCGATTATACATTATAAATCATAAAACATTACAAAAATCACTAGTGCTTCAATAAGTAAGCTGACAATACATTTATTATAGAATCTTCTATTTAATATTTGCTTTGTTATTTTTCTGTATAAATAAATAGAGGAATTGGGAGGATATATAATCCATGAACCCGCCAATGATGAATTTTGAATGAAGAAAATGTCAAGGGTTTATTTTTATTTGTAGTTTTTCAAGTTTTCTAAGGTTTCACATATAGGAATATATGAAATACAGTTCAAATCTATAAATACATAAAGACACAGAATATCAATTTTTACACCTGTTTTATGTCCACATTGTGTATTGAAGTGTCAATATTGATTATTTAAATTCTTTCTTCTGTCAGTGTTAAAACTTAGTTTTTTAGCCTTATTTCAGGTTTATTCTTCCGAATGTCCAGAGACATGTTCGAATGAAGTAGGAACAGTAATACTAACTTTCAAATGGAGCAAAATAAGAGGCTACACATTTTTTTTCTATTCCATTGAGTTCCATACAGAAAATATGGTACCAGTACAGACAATGTTAAAACATTCTGTACTTTTAGAATATGGGCATACTGTAAATACATGCCGTGTTGATGAATGCAGTGCAAGTTGAATGGGGGAGAGAGATACTTAGGGCAGATTCACACGAGCGTTGCGTTTTTGCGCGCGCAAACAATGCGGCGTTTTGCGAGCGCAAAAACCATTTGACAGCTGCGTGTGTCATGCGTGTCTGATGCGCGGCTGCGTGATTTTCGCGCAGCCGGCATCATAGAGATGAGGCTTGTCGACGCCCGTCACTGTCCAAGGTGCTGAAAGAGCTAAATCTTTCAGCACCCTCGACAGTGAATGCCGAACACAACAGCGAAAAACCTGGAAAAAAAAAAGATAAAGTTCCTACTTACCGAGAACTTCCCGGCCGTTGCCTTGGTGACGCGTCCTTGGTGACGCGTCCTTGGTGACGCGCCTCTCTTGACATCGGGCCCCACCTCCCTGGATGACGCGGCAGTCCAAGTGAACGCTGCAGCCTGTGATTGGCTGCAGCCTGTGCTTGGCCTGTGATTGGCTGGAGCTGTCACTTGAACTGAAGTGTCAACCCGGGAGGTCAGACTGCAGGAAGGAGACAGGAGTAATCGGTAAGTTAGAACTTCGGGTTTTTTTACAGGTTCATGTATTTTGGGATCGCAAGTCACTGTCCATGGTGCTGAAACAGTTTAACTCTTTCAGCACCATGCACAGTGAATGTCTTCCGACGTCGCGGACCGGAAATTTTTTTGCCGGGTTCGGCCAAAACGAGTTTGGCCGAACCCGGTGAAGTTAGCTTCGGTTGTCGGGGTTCGCTCCTCGCAAAGACACTCCGTTTGGATGCTTGGAAACAGAAAAGCACGTGGTGCTTTTCTGTTTCCATTCATCCTTTTGACAGCTCGTGCGCTGTTTCAGTCTGTTCGCACGGAAGTGCTTCCGTGCGACCTGCCTGGTTTTCACGCACCCATTGACTTCAATGGGTGCGTGATGCGTGAAATACGCAGAGTTATTGAACCTGTCGCGTATTTTGCGCAGCGAACATACGCTGCGCAAAATACACGGACTGTGTGTACTGCCCCATAGACTTCTATAGGGCATTGCGTGCCGCGCGAAAACCACGCGGCCTACACGCTGCCAAATCACGCTCGTGTGAATCCCCCCTAACTGTTATGTATCCCGTGTTATTGAGTTTGTTCCAGTGCGAAGTCTAGTGTTGGAGTCAAGAGTGTCATCTGTGCCAAGTGTTATCTGTGCCAAGTGTCTGCTACATCAAACGGCTGCTACGTCTGCTACGCCAATTGTCTGCCTAATCTTCTATCCAGGTACTCTTGTCCTAAAGAATATTATTGACTGTTGTTTGGCCAGCTGCTACTCCACTACGGCAGAGCGGCCTAGTGGGTCCACATACTCATAGCCGTGACACTGACATACTGCTCTCATGGTGAGCCTGGATTAATAATTCTATCCCAAATCACTTATTTTTCCACCATAACTTTATACTGACACCAAGGATTTATAGGAAACCCTAGCCTCTCTTAAAGTGGGCCTGTGATATATTTATGCTGCCCTGTGACAAACTGTGAATTCAGCGGTGTGTCACTTATTAGTTAAAGTGGCATCGATTCTGAGAATTTAGTAGTTATACTTGCTGCACGTGGATAACACTGCAAGCTTTAGTCCAAGCATATTAATGCTACCCTGCCCTATAGCCACTGGTGGACCCATTTCTCCCTATGCACAGTAAGGCCTCATGCTCATAGTGTTTTTTACTGTCTGAAAATACGGATCTGTAGTAATCTGCAATTCATCCGCATATCTGGTACACTGTCCACAAATACAGTCCATAGTGCATATTTACGCATCTGCAAAAAAAAAGGGAGGCTACAAATGATGTCACCCACATGTCCTAATCTCTTGAAAAGAACACATGATCGATCAGGCGCCATTTTCTTGGGGAATCCCCTGCCATCGTATAAAAACACTTCTGCAATTACGAACGACTACGGATGTACATCCGTAGCCATTTGCAATTTTGCACCCGCCGATAGACTTCGTTGGGCGAGTCCTTTCCGCAGTTGCAGACAGGAATAGGACATGTGCAGATTATTTCAACGGCATAGACACAAATCCTTAAATAAACGGAAAGGTGTCCATGGCCATTAGAAATAAATGGGTCCGCAATTTCATCCGTAATTACAGATCCATAATCACGGTTAAAAGCAAGCTTGCAGCGCTGGCTGCATGCCGTAAGTGTAACTACTAAATTCTCAGAAACTATGACACCTAAAAAGTGACAGACTGCTAAAGCCTGTGTGTCTGTCACTTCTTTGGGCTGGTTTCACATACAGCGTTTTGCTGCATTTTTGTGTGTTTACTGTAGCATTTTTAATGGCGTTCTTTTCTGCATTTTTTCATGCACTTTTCGGTGCAGACAAATGTTACATTAAAGTCTATAGTCAAATATAAAGTGCACTAAACACAACTGTAGTTTGGCTTTTGCCATTTTTTTCCCCCAAACACAGCATGATCTGGGTATAGCATTTTTTTCAGGCGTTTTTCCCAAAGAATTCTCTATAGAACTTAAAAAATCCAGAAAAAGGCATGTACACAATTACACTAAATGAAAAATGTAACCAAAAATGCCACTAAAGTCGCCTTAAAAAAATATATAGAACATTTTAATAACACTAGCATTTTTAGGGCAGTACAAATATATGACAGGCTTACTTTAATTTATTTATTTGACATTCTTTTCTCATTTGTTTTCTGTATCCTACAGCTATAATAGTCCTCAATATCCTATTTTTGCCCTCAAAATCCTAGACTAATGCCATGTTTAGTGATATTCAATTAGCCTTGTGGATACATTACATACAGTACATCTATGAGTTATACAATTTTACTATAAAGAGACGAGAGCCTACTGTACTATTATATAAGAAAGGTATATGAGAAAAATTTATATTATATGTATATTAGAATACTGTATGATTTCCTATTCCACAAAGAAAAAAAGAACAACAACTTTAACTTATACCTTCACATTATCTTTGGCACTGGCCAACTGCAGTTATATGTTCTCTTTTGCTTCTTAAATTCTGTCATGCTCTCCATGATTTTAAGCTAGTGCCTGTTAACCCCTAGGCGCACCAGGACGCAACTGTACGTCCTGGTGGGAAGTTTCTTTGCTCACCACAACGTACAGTTACTGAGTGGTTCCCAATGCACACTGTTGGTGACAGTGTACACACGGAAACAAGGAGGTCTGCTGTCTCTGACAGTTGACCATTTACTCTTGCTGGCCAGTGGACCATCGCTGCTGATTTCCTCATTTAAGTGGTTTGGAGCAGATCGGCAGCCCCCACGATGCAATCGCGGGGGTTGCCGATGGTTGTCAGGGCAACCAGAGGCCGGAAAATGGCCTCCGGGTCTGCCATGTACGGAAGCCTACGAGGACCAGCCTCCGGCTGACCCTCACATGCTTCCTGTCGGAGTGACTATCTGTGTCACCATTACAGTTAGAATATATTACACCAGGTAGGTAGTGTAATGTATTTTAGCAGCGATCAGTCCTGCAGATCTTCAAGCCCCCTAGTAGTACAAAAAAAAAGGAAAAAAGTTAACAAAAATGTTTTATAAAATTGTAAAAAAAAGTTATAAGATAAAATAAACAAAAACTGCTTTTTGTCCTATAATCTTATAGTCTTTCATTATAGAAAAAAATGAAAACGTTAAAAAAGTACACATATTTGGTATCACCGCGTCCATAATGACCCAAACTATAAAGCTATAATATTATGTTTCCTGCATGGTGAACACCACAAAATATATATAAAACATCAATGCCAGAATAGCTATTTTTTGGCCACCACCCCTCCCAAAATGTAGAATAAAAAGTGATCAAAAAGTTGCATGTACCCCAAAATAGTAATAAAAACTACAAACCGTCCCACATAAAACAAGCCCTTAGGCTGCGTTCACATCTGTGTCGCGACTCCGTTCATGGGTTCCGTCTGAACGGAATCCAAACTGAAACAAATGGAAACCATAGGTTTCCGTTTGCATCACCATTGATTTCAAAGGTGACGGATCTGGTGCAAATGGTTTCCGTTTGTCATAGTTGTGCAAGGGTTGCGTTGTTTTGATGGAATCAATAGCGCAGTCGACTACGGTATTGATTCTTTCAAAATTACGAAACACATACACAACAGTGACAAACGAAAAACATTTGCATCGGATGCTTCGCCATTGAAATCAATGGTGATGCAAGCAGAAACCTATGGTTTCCGTTTGTTTCAGTTTGGATACCATTCATGGGTTCCCCTGATGGTAAGGTCCGAAGGGACCCATAAACCGAGTCCCGACCCAGATGTGGATGCAGTCTTACACAGCTTTTCGACTGAAAATTTTTAAAAGATATGCCTCTCAGAATAAGGTGACACAAAAAAAAATTATTAAAAAAAAAAAGTGATTTTATTGTGCATACACTGCAAAACATAAAAAAAACTATATACATATGGGATCACCGTAATCGTATAGACCCGCAGAATAAAGTCAAATTGTAATTTATAGCCGACGGTGAACACTGTAAAAAAACAAATAATAAAAAAATATTGTCAGAATTTAAGGTTTTTGGTCACTTTGCTTGCCAAAAAATGGAATAAAAAGTGATCAAAAAATCACATGTACCCCAAAATGGTAGTAATGAAAACTACAGATTGTTCTGAAACAAATAAGCCCTCACACCGCTCCGGTGGAGAAAAATTAAAAAAGTTCTGGCTCTCAGAATATGGCGATGCAAAATGTGCAAAGTGTTCCAAAAGCGAATAAGATTGGACACCATTTTTTAGTGCGACACTGACCACATATCTGCGGATTATTATTTATTTACCGCATTATTATACCCTCTTATTATGCCCTGATGTACTCTGCACAGCTTATATATGCCCTGATGTACTCCGCACAGCTTACATATGCCTCCACATTATAAACTGAAATACCAGTAAAACCCAAAACAGAATAACTAACAAGCAAAATCTGCGCTCCAAAAGCCAAATGGTGCTCCCTCCCTTCTGAGCCCTACAGCCTGCCCAAACAGCAGTTTGCGTCCACATATATGGCATCGCTATACCCGGGAGAACCCGCTTAACATTTTATGAGGTATTTGCCTTCAGTGGCACATACTGGGCACAACAAATTGTGCACTAAAATGGCATATCAGTGGAAAATTCTAATTTTCACTTTGCGCCATGTGCTGCGCATTAACTCCTTCGCACACCATGACATAATAGCACGTAGTGGTGCATGGGGTGATGCATGGTGCGGGCTCATGTGCTGAGCAGCTCCATATGCTGTGGGTGTCAGCTGTGTGTTACAGCTGACACTAGGGACTAACGAACAGGAACAGCGATCACACTGTTAAAGAAGCCAAAGGATAATATACTGCAATAATGTATTGCAGTGTATTGTACCAGCGATCCAATGATCGCTGGTTCAAATCCCCTTGGGGGACTAATAAAATGTGTACAAAAAAATGAAATAAAGTTAGTAGTGAAAAAAATATATATATTAAAAACGAAAAAAAAACTATTCACATTTTTCTTCTAAAGTAATGTAAAAACTAAAAAAATAAATC
The DNA here is from genome assembly GCF_050947455.1 of Rhinoderma darwinii. Lineage (NCBI taxonomy): Eukaryota > Metazoa > Chordata > Amphibia > Anura > Rhinodermatidae > Rhinoderma > Rhinoderma darwinii. The sequence continues at coordinate 388,502,348 of NC_134688.1, read as the reverse complement.
AAATTGATATCGCTATGTCCGTAAAAGTCCAAACTATTACAATATACCATTATTTAACTCGCACGGTGAATGCCGTATAAAATAAAGAATTTAAACCACCAAAATCGCTGTTCTTTGGTCACCTTAGCTCTAAAAAAACAAAAGCGATCACACTGTTTTAAATGCCCAAAAATAGCACCAATAAAAACTACAGCTCGTCCCATAAAAATAAGCCCTCACACCGCTCAATCGACCAAAAAAGAAAAAAGTTATGCCTCTCGGAATGTGGTGAAACAAAAATTATTTTTTAACAAGTAGTAAAATATAAAAAAACTATATAAATTTGGTATCACCCTAATCATATTCGGACGCAGAATAAAGCTATGTTGTAATTTTTACCACACGGTGAAAGCCGTAAAAACGAAATAATTTCTGCAAAAGACGCATGGGGTCAAAATGCTAACTATACCCCTAGATAGATTCCTTGAGGGGTGTAGTTTCCAAAATGGGGCAATATTTAGGGGCTTCTACTGTTTTGGTCCCTCTAGGGCATTGCACACACGACATGGTGCTGAAAGCCAATCTGCGCTCCAAAATCCAAATGGCGCTCCTTCCCTTCTGGGCCCTGCCGTGGGTCCAAACAGCCGTTTCATAATATATACGTGGTATTTCCGTAATCTGAAGAAATTGCTTTACAAATGTGGGGGTTCTTTTTCTCCTTTATTCCTTGTAAAAATAAAACATTTCTAAATTATTTCAGAAAAAATTTAGATTTTCATTTTTTACAGACTAATTCCAATAAATTTAGCAAAAAAACTGTGAGTTCAAAATGCTAATTATACACCTATATAAATTCTTTGAGGGGTGTAGTTTCCAAAATGGGGTCACTTATGGGGGTTTCCAATGTTTTAGCACCACAAGACATCTTCAAACATGACATGGTGCCTGAAATGTATTATGATAAAAAGTAGGCCCCAAAATTATCTAGCATGCTTATTTGCTTCTGAGGCCTGTGTTTCAGTCCAATAGGACATTGCAGAATCTGGGCAATAAATATTGAGTTGCGTTTCTCTGGTGAAACCTTCTGTGTTACAGATAAAATGTTTTACAAATGAATTTCGACAAAAAAAATTTAATTTGTAAATCTCATCTCTACTTTAATTCATGTGAAACGCCTAAAGGGTTAAGAAACTTTCTGAATGCTGTTTTGAATACTTTGAGGGGTGCAGTTTTGAAAATGGGGTGATTAATGGGGACTTTCTAATATATAAGGACCTCAAAGCCACTTCAGAACTGAATTACTCCCTGAACAAATATACATTTGAAATTTGTTGAAAATGTGAGAGATTGCTGCTAAAGTTCTAAGCCTTGTAACGTCCTAGAAAATTAAAAGGACGTCCAAAAATTTATGCAAATATAAAGTAAACATATGGGAAAAGTGTGTTATTACTATCTGTTTTACAAGCAGATACATTTAAATTTATAAAAATGCAAGTTCTTTAAACTTTGGTGTTTTTCATAAATAAATATTGAATGTATCGACCAAATTGTTTCACTAACATAAAGTAAAGTCACAAGAAAACAATCTCAGAACCGCTTGGATAGGTAAAAGCATTCCAAAGTAATTACAACATAAAATAACACGTCAGATTTGAAAGAATCGGCTCTGCCACAAGGCCAAAATAGGCTGCATCCCGAAGGGGTTAAATAGAACAATTGCAAATAAAAAAATTATAAGATTTGCTAGATATTTGATTACAGGCAATGCAATATTGTGATCCTAAACTATTATCATGCATGGTAGATTTATATACCCTGGCAAAAGAAAGAAATATCTATTTGTAAGAAAAAATATATATTTTGTACACAAAGATTTTTCAGTTCAGTTATCCTTTTTTTCTGTCACTTAGCCATACAAATAAGGTGGAATGTTATTTCAATTATTGCTCACATTCAGGCTTTATGTACATTAATTTCTACATTCCTTTTTTTTTAAGTCGTTTTTTTTTCTTTTATTTCTTTAACAATGTTTTTTATAATATTGTGTGAGGTTTATTTTCTTTATTTAAAGGCTATGTACACTTTTAAAGTGTACACTTCGTGAGCTTAGATGCGATTGTTATTAGCTGGATCCTCCACGTCTTAGGCATGCAGGACTAGCTTTCACCAGAACCGTCAGTGCAGTTGACCTGATGGAATCGGCTTTATCGTCACGATAAAGCTTCTATGTATACAGGATATATACAAGCTCTATCTAAAAAAGTTTTTTTTTTAAATAAAGATCCATTTAAAAGTTGTTTAACCGTTAGTGACCGCCCCATAGTGCTTTTACGGCAGCCACTAACGGGCTTTATTCCTATGCAATAGCCTTTTTACGGCGCTGCATTGGAATAAATAAACTGAGCAGGGAGCCGTTAAATCTCCCTACTCTCCGCTACCAGAGGTAGCTGAGGGCTGGGGGCATCCCTGCTCGAACGCATGAGATCAATTACAATATCTATCTCACCCGTTTAACCCCTCAGATGCGGCGCTCAATAGCGAGCGCCGCATCTGAGTTGTTTTGGAGAGAGGTCTGCCTGTAGTGTATGCCTGCTAGGTCATGCCTCTGGTATGACCTAGCAGATGCCTGTCCATTTTACACAGACAGGCAAAATACACTGCAATACAGAAGTATTGCAGTGTATTATAAATATGGAAACAAACATGGAAGAGAGAAAGATGCCTCCAGCTCACCTTATAGACAAACCTATGTTGAATGGTCCTCTGCGCACGGGTCCTCGTGACGGCACACGGCTAACTGACTGCTTGTTGAAGAAAAAAGGTGGGGTGGATCCAGCGCTGTTGTTGTTAAAAAGAAACTATTTCTAAGTTTTAATTCTATCCATTTTAAAATTTGGATCGGTGGCAAAGTTATGATGATGTCCTGGAATGCTGAGAGTATGGAAATAAAGGTAAATAGCCTACGCGTTTCGAACGCTGCCTGCGTTCTTATTCATGGCTTGAGATGTGGTTACTGACTGTGAATGCTGTGTTTAAATATCCCGGGTAACATGTGTTTTTTTGTGTTGATTGCGTTTCTGGAACAATCAGTAGTGGAACGCAAACCTTGGTTCGTTGTAACCTGCTGACGTCCGGTCTCAAAGCTTGGATTACTTCGTAATGGTGAGTATTATGGTTTGTTTATATTTGAAAGAGATTCCTAATGTTATTCAACTTAGCATTCTTATTCTTTCATTATTCTAATAACTGGTAGAATTGTTTTATGTTCCAAGTATGAGGTCTGATTGACACTTAGGATGTATTTTTATCCGGAGATTTGTATTGTCGGTAGTAACAAGAAAAAAGTGAGAAAATTGTTCTTTAATGTTTGAAGGAATGTGTGGGGAAAGGCTAAAAAGCATGTATACCCATAGATTTGGGTATATATTGCTGGTTAAAATGAATAAAATTATTTGTTTACAATTGTGGCTGTCTTGAAGAAACCTTTTTGATTCAATATAATATTTTAATTATATAAAGTATTAATAATTTTTGTTTATGTATTTCTGTGATGAACAAGCATATTTTATATGTTTATTAATATATGCAAAACTTGCTGGTATTTGTTGTATTTATGGCAAATATGTGAATAGCATCTCGGTCGTTGTTGAATTGAAAAGAGTGACCATTTTCTAGTATCTATTTGTATAGAAATATACTAGGAGTATATAGATGCAGACTTATGTGTTAATGTAAGGGCTTGTGGTAAAAGTGGAACTGGAGTTGTAATGGTTGTGTATCTTGTTTTAATAATGGAACATAAGTTCCTTTTTTAGGTTGAGACCCTCTGGGACTCTGGTTTTTAGGCGAAAGATCCAGTATGCCTCTCTTTGATACATCTTGTGTTTTGTATCTCCTCCTCTTTTGGACTTGCAAATTTTTTCAATTGCATAATCTCTGAAGGACTTGGTTGTTCTTTTGTGGTAATAGATAAAATGCCTTGCTGCATTCGATATATTGCTTATATTAGGATTTCTTATATAGCTTAGATGTTCAAGTATGCGAGTTTTTTGTTTACGGCAAGTACATCCTACGTATTTTAAATTACATTCAATGCATTCTATTATGTAAACCACTAATTCAGTGTTGCAATTTATGTAGTTTTGTATGGTGAATGCATCTGAATTATTCGAATTGGAGAAAGTTTTGGAAATATTGGTGTATGAGCATACTTTGCAAGGATGTTGTCCACATTTAAAGAAGCCCTTGTTTTCCAGCCAAGTAGTTTTTGGTTCTGTAGATTGGAATAAAGATGGGGATAGAATACTTCCAAGAGATGGAGCTTTGCGAGCCACTACTCTGCATCCCTCCTTAAGAATTGATCTTAAATTGTCATCTTCCATTAAAATGGGTAGATATTTGTTTATAATTTGTTTTATCTGTTGGAATTGATTGCTTTGTTGAAGGACTAGAGTGGGCATGTCTGGCTCCAATTTTTTACCTTTTTTAGTATGATTCAGTAAATTGGCTCTGTATGTTTTTGCAGTAATGTTGTCTGCTCTTTTTAGGGACCATTTAGGGTATCCTCTGTTTGATAGCCTTGTTTGTATTTGGTTTTTCACTTTTAAATACTGAATGTGTGAAGTGCAATTTCTCTTGGCATTTCCCCCACCGGAATGGATTTAATGGTTTGTTTGAGATGGTTGCTATTTGCATGTAATATTGTATTCCCACTTGTTGTTTTACGGTGGGTTTTTGTTTCGATGATAATCCCATCCACTCCTTTTAAATCTAAGTCTAGAAATGTGATGTTGTTTTTGTCATAATTGTGGGTAAATCTGAGGTTGTATGAATTGTTGTTTAGAAATTCGATAAATAGGGGAATTGTATTGGTATCATCTCTCCATATGAATAGAAGGTCATCTATATATCTTCCATACCATTCTATTTGTTTATCATATGGGTTATTGATTGAGAAGATGAAGAGTTCTTCCCACCAAGACATAACTAAATTTGCAATTGACGGAGAAAATTTAGCTCCCATTGAGACGCCTGTTAGTTGTAAATAATAGTTCCCGTCAAATTGAAAATGGTTGTGTGACATAAGGAACATTAGTATGTACAGAATGTAGATTTGAAAATCCTGGCTATAGGTACTATGTGCAGTTAAATGATGTTTAAGTGCATCATATGTACTTGGTGCGGTATTGAGGTATAGAGTGAAACTACATTGCACGTTAACCAAGTGTGATTTTTGCTCCATTTTTTATGTTGAAAGGCACATAGGACGTCTCGTGTGTCTTTTAGGAAGCCTGGTGATTGTTGAGCAAGTGGTTGTAGCAAAGAATCTTACCACTCAGACAATTTCTCTAAGAGGGACCCTATTCCAGAGACTATGGGTCGCATAGGTGGAGGAATTATATTTTTATGGATTTTAGGTAAAGCGTGTATGATTGGCACAGTTGGATTTTCTATATAGATGTAGTCCAGTTGTTTTTGGGTTAGGAAACAGCCTCTTAGACCCTCATTCAGTAAAAGTTTCATTTTAGATTGTATTTTTTCAGTTGGATTAAAATCTAATTGTTTATATGTAATTTTATCTGATAGTAGGTCCAGTATCGATTTTTTATAATCTTTTTTGTCCATTACTGCTATCCCTCCTCCTTTGTCTGATGTTTTTATGATTATTTCTTTGTTGTCTTTTAATGATTTGATGGCTTTTTTTAGACGCATAGGAAGGTTCAACTCATGTTTAGTTTTTTTTATATTCTCTGATAGTTCTTGTAATTCTTTTTCTATTACCAATTGAAAATGATCCATAGATTCTGTTCTAGATATTGTGGGGTAGAATCTCGGATTAGTTGTGACGAAATTGCTTGCAGAACTGGTCTATTGTAGTTATGCTTCTGTGCACAAGCTCTCTAGACAAACCACTGTTTGTAATTCTTGAAAAGAAAAGTTTTTTCTTATGTCATGTTCGTTGTTTTCCTGAATGTCCTTTCTAGTATTAAAGGATTTAGTTGTGATGCATGCTGGTTCTTCGTTAGTAGTTAAATCGTTGTTGGTTATTTCTGGTGTGAAAAAATGTCGTTTAATGGTAAGATTCCGTACAAATTTGTTAATGTCCAGTAAGGTGTGAAATGGGTCGAAGTTGTTGCTGGGAGCAAAATTAAGACCTAGTGTCAATACTTCAGTCTGTGCCTCTCTGAGAGGAATAGAAGATAGATTTACGACATTCAGATTTAATGTTGGAATTTTCGGGATCGGAGGCGACGGCTTAAATCCTGATCTATTTTGTCTGTGTTTCCTGCCGCCCCTCCTGCCTCGTTTTTTGACATGTTAGATGTATTATCATGTCTGTAGTTTTTGGGATGAAATCTGGTAGTGTCTTCTTCTGAATATCCGTCTGTAGAATCTATTTCTGTTGAGCTGAAGCTGACCCTATTGTAGGGATCTTTGTTTTTCTTGTAGCGATTCTGGTTTTTGAGAATAGGTCTAATTCCATTATGGGTTTTTTCTCTTCGGTTCCAATCATACACTTCATTTTTTTTGTAATCTCTTGTGTCTCTTTGAAATTTCTTCTTTTTAGTTTCTGCTATTGATTTGTTGAGTTTTTCAATAAATAATGTGGTTCGTGTATTTAGTATTGTGAAGTCTGGTGAGCTGGGTAAAGCACCTAATTTTGTTTTGATTTCAGTTATGTTGGTCTCAAGTTGTGTCAATTTGTTTTCTTCTTCCTTCGTGATTAAATGCATGAGTTTGATAGAACACTCGGATATGATTTTATTCCAATTGAGATTGAACTCTGTTGAGTAATTGAACGTGGGTATTTTCCGTATCCTTAGTCCTCTAGGTATCATTTCTTTGGATATATAGTTGTTTAATGTTGTCATATCCCACCAGATTTTTGCTTCTTGGGTCATATATTTTTCTAGATCTTCAAACATGTCTTTAAGAGTATGGCTACAAATGAAAAACCCCCTTTTTCCCCTTACAAACTGCTTTATTATTAAAAAACAAAATAAAGTAAAAAAGTTACAAATATTTGGTATCGCCACGTCCGTAACGACCCCAACTATAAACTTATTACATCATTTAACCCGCATGGTGAACGTAGTAACAAATAAATAAAAATACATGAAAAATTGCTGTTTTCTTTGAATCCAGCCTTAAAAAAAAAAAAAAAAAAGTGATAAAAAAGTTGCTACTCAAAAATGGTACTGATAAAAACTACAAGTCGTCCCGCAAAAAAAAGCACTCATTCAACTGCATCGGTGAAAAAATAAAAAAGTTATGTCTCTTCAAATATGGAGACACAAAAACAAATAATTTTGAAAAAAAAATGTTTTCACTGTGTAAAAGTAGTAAAACATTTAGTATCATTGCAATCACAACAACCCGCTGAATAAAGTTATTGTGTTATTCATACCACACGGTAAACAGCGTAAATTTAGGATGCAAACAATTGTGGCAAAATTGCAGTTTTTTTTCTATTCCCCCCAAAAAAAAGTTAATAAAATGTAATCAATAAATTCTATGTACCCCAAAATAGTGCTAGAACAAATTATCACTTGTCCTGCAGAAAACAAGTCCTCATACAACTATGTTGACATAAAAAATAAAAAAGTTACAGCTCTTTGAATGAGACAACGAAAAAACATTAAAAATGGCTTGGTCATTAAGGTCCAAAATAGGCTAGTCATTAAGGGGTTAAAATCAGAAAAGACATGGATTTATTAAAAACAAAAATAATAGTAATAATCACTTCAAAGGTATACATATCCTATAACTTGAGCCTCCTGAATATAATTTCTATTACATAATCTGGCTCTTCATGAAAAATAATTTTATTCACTATTGCAACATTTCAGTCCAGCATACTTAGACATAAGAAAGGCCCTAGCGAGCTGGGCAGAAAAGTTGCAGAGGGGAATAAAGTCCATTTTCCTTTTCACTGAAATCAGTGCTGCCATTTTTTGTATAATTACGTGGCAGTTGGGCTCACACAATTTGATCAAAATGCATATTTATCTATATATAGCGTTTTAGGTGGCATTGGTGTTCACAGTGTGCTGTCGCCATTTTCATGTGTAAAATATTATTTTGCAGTGACAGGTGTATACACACTTGTATACACGTGTTTTTCATTTTGCTGAAATGTGCTAATCAAACTCTCTTGTTTCTTGCGATATACATATATATATATATATATATATATATATATATATATATATATATACATATATATATATGTATATATATATATATTATATGTATATATGTATATTTAATATAAATATATTTCATTGTTTAAAACTCAAGAAAGTCACAGATTCAAACACTACTAATTGCAGATTTTTTTTCTTTGAGAGCAATTTAACAAAACACACTGAATGTAAATAAAATAACACAATTTTTGTTTAAAAAGTATTGTGGGCAACAAACTGTGTTATGACTAGTGCATTGTTTTGAAAGGAAGTTGCATGACACAGAAACGTAAAGAACACCAAAGAGAGACCCCATGTGTCATGCACCACCCTGTCAGGCTCTGATCTGTGTATAGCACAGTTTACCAATTTAAGATGTAGTGCTCCTCTAAGAATATCATTCCATATAACAGAGGCAATCCCACATCAAAACGTGTATCTTCAGTAAATGAGAGACTATTTCTTAAAATGTGATTATATTTTTCAATATATTTTCACAAATGACTTATCAATTATGCATCTTAATTAGAGATTATATACTTTGGCAATAATATCAGTTACATGATCAATTAACAATAAATAAATATGCTTACTTAGGATGAAAACACTTATGGACTACAAAAGTTGACTCCCAAAACTTAAAACTTCACATTTAGAAATAACTGTTACATTTCCAGTTGATGGAGACTAACAAATGACTGAATTTATGGCTAGAGGAATATTTTGAGAAAGACTGAACTAGAGTTCTATTTACTTCTAACATAAATAAATCAGTGCTGTCTGAAAAATGTGTCTTAAAATGAACTGAACCATTCAAGTACCACGGCTTTGCATTTTTTAATTTCTAATATTGCAATATTCAGTTGTAGATATGTTTTTACTACACAATAAGTTTTGCATGCACCTTATGTGCACGTTATTATGTTCTATTATAGAATTAAACAATTTGTTCTCTACACTGTTTTGTAGCTTCATTTATTTGGAATCTGCACAATCAATATTGGCTGAGTAGAAGAAGATTTTAATAACTGCACTGTACAATTCACCCTGCCGAAAAACAGATAGAATAAGTAAACTGAATATCTTGATTGTCTGTAGCGCAAACTTGCTAGTTAATAGAGTCCTGTGATTATAGCAGCCTCGGCACTGATTCAAACAGGTAGTCTCTGATGTATGAAAGGTGAAGAATAATGTGACAGTGACACAATCTTCATGATTTGGGCTCTGCATGCAACCACATTGGATTTACAATGAAACAACTGAGATGCAATTGATGTGTAGACTTTCAGGTTTAATTCAAGGGGTTGAACAAAAATAGCCTGTGAAAAGTTTGGGAATTGCAACCATTTTTCTACACAGCCTCCTCATTTCAGGGGCTCAAAAGTAATTGTACAAATTAACATTACCATAAATAAAATAGTTTTTTTTAATACTTTGTAGAGAATCCTTTGCAGGCAATGACTGCCTGAAGTCTGAAACCCATGGACATCACCAAATGCTGGGTTTCCTCCTTTGCGATGCTTTGCCAGAGCTTTGCCTTTACTGCAGCTGTCTTAAGTTGTTGCTTGTTTGTGGGTCTTTCTGCCTTACGTTTTGTCTTAAGCAAGTGAAATTCAGCTCGATCGGGTTGAGATCTAATGATTGACTTGGCCATTGTAGAATATTCCACCTCTTTGCCTTAACCCCTTTAGGACGCAGCCTGTATTGGCCTTGTGGCACAGCCAATTTTTTTAAATCTGACATGTGTCACTTTATGTGGTAATAACTCCGGAATGCTTTTACCTATCCAAGCAATTCTGAGACTGTTTTCTCGTGACATATTGTACTTTATAATAGTGGAAAAATTTGGTCGATAAACTCAATATTTACTAGTGAAAAACACAGAAAATTTTGAGAAAATTTGCAAAAATGTGCATTTTTCTAAATTTAAATGTATCTGCTTGTAAAACAGATAGTAATACCACACAAAATAGTCACTAGTTACCATTTCCCATATGTGTACTTTATATTTGCATCATTTTTTGAACAGCCTTTTATATTTCTAGGACGTTACAAGGCTTAGAACGTTAGCAGCAATTTCTCAAATTTTCAAGAAAAATTTAAAAGGTTATTTTTACAGGGACCAGTTTAGTTCTGAAGTGGTTTTGAGGGCCTTATATATTAGAATCCCCCAATAAATCACCCCATTTTAAAAACTGCACCCCTCAAAGTATTCAAAACAGCATTCAGAAAGTTTCTTTACCCTTTAGGCGTTTCACAGGAAATAAAGCAATGTAGAGGGGAAATTTACAATTTTTTTTTTTTTTTTCGAAATTAATTTGTAATAAAAAAAATTGTGTAACACAGAAGGTTTTACCAGAGAAATACAACTCAATATTTATTGCCCAGGTCCTGCAGTTTTTAGGAATATCCCACATGTGGCCCTAGTGCTCTAATGGACCGAAACACCAGCCTCAGAAGCAAAGGAGCACCTACAGGATTATGGGGCCTGCTTATTTTTAGATTATATTTTAAGCACCATGTCAGGTTTGAAGAGGTCTTGTGGTGCCAAAGCAGTGGAAACTCCCCAAAATTGACCCATTTTGGAAACTAGACCTCTCAAGGAATTTATCTAGGGGTATAGTTAGCACTTTGACCCCACAGGTATTTTGCTATATTTATTGGAGTTAGTCTGTGAAAATGAAAATCTGCTTTTTTTCTGAAAAAACATAGAAATTTGTAATATTTACAAGGAATAAAGAAGAAAATGCACCCCAACATTCGTAAAGCATCTTCTCCCGAAGACGGAAATGCCCCATATGTGGTAATAAACTGCTGTTTTGACCCATGGCAGTGCTCAGAATGGAAGGAGCGCTATTTGGATTTTGGAGCGCAGATTTTGCTGGATTGGTTTTTAGTGCCATGTCGCGATTGCAACGCCCTGGAGGGAACAAAACAGTGGAAACACCCCACAAGGAATTTTTCTACGGGTATATCAAGCATTTATACCACACAGGTATTTTGAAGAATTTAGTAGAATTAGGCCGTGAAAATGAATATAAACATTTTTGTCCACTAAAATGTTTAATTTTTTTCATTTTCACATGGGGATAAAGGAGAAAAAGTTGCCCTAAATTTGTAACACAATCTCTCCCGAGTATGACAATACCCCACATGTGGTAATAATTATTTTTTTTAATAGAAATTAATTAACCTTTGCAGGACTGATCCTTTTTTGCTTTTCCATTTTAGTTTTTCACTCCCCGCCTTCCAAACGCTATAACTTTTTTATTTTTCCATGAATTGAGCGGTGTGAAGGCTTATTTTTGGCAGGACGAGCTGTAGTTTTCATTTGTACCATTTTTTGGTAGATGCAACTTTTTGATCACTTTTTATTACATTTTATTTAGAGCTTTGGTGACCAAAAACAGTGATTTTGGCATTTTAAATTCTTTATTTCTTACGGCGTTCATAATGCGATATAAATGACAATTTTACTTTATTCTGTGGGTTGGTACGATTACGGCGATACCATATGTATATCGTTTTTTATGTTTTGCAGCGTTTGCACAACAAAATCACTTCTTTATAAAATAATTTATTTTCTGTCACCATATTCTGAGAGCCGTAACTTTTTTATTTTTCAGTCAAAAAAGCTGTGTAAGGGCTTGTTTTTTGCAGGACGGATTGTAGTTTTTATTGGTACTATTTTGAGGTACATGCGACTTTTTGATCACTTTTTATTCTATATTTTGAGAGGGGTGGTGATCAAAAAGTAGTGATTCTGGCATTGTTTTTAGTTGTTTTTTTTTTGCGGCTTTCACCGTGCGGTAAAAATAACATTATAGTTTTATAGATTTGGTCATTATGAACGCGGTGATACCATATATGTGTACTGTTTTTTAACTTTTTCATTTTTTCCCCTATAATAAGAGACTTATTATAGGGAAAAAAACATTTTTATTTTTACACTTTTGTAAAACATTTTTATGAACTTTTTTTTTTTACTTTTTTTCTTTACTTTTTACACTTTCTTTATTTACCTGCATCTTTGATCGCTGCTACGATACATTACACTACCTAGGTAGTGTAACGTATTCCAACTGTCAGTGTCCACATAGGCTTCCGAACATGGCAGACCCGGAGGCCGTTGTTTGGCCCCCGGGTGCCATCCCAAGCATCAGCAGCCCCCACAATTGCATGGGGTCTGCTGATGTGCTACAAACCCCCTACATGCGGAGATCGCAATCGAGCCCCACATGTAACGGGTTAATTGCCGAAGTCAGCGGCATTGAGCCGCTGATCAGCAACAGTGGAGTGTCAGCTGTCAGGGACAGCTGACATGCCGGTTCCCGATGCACACTGTCACAGACACTGTCATCGACAGTGTGCATCGCAAACGGCAGTGACGTCTGGTCATTCTGACAGGAAGTCTATCAGAAGGCTGGGCCTGATAGGCTTCCGTACATCGCCGACACAGATGCCATTACTTGGCCTTCGGTCGCCATGCTAGCCATCTGCAAACCTCACAATTTCATTGTGAGGTCTGCCAATGTGCTGGAAACCCCTGAATGTGGTGATTGCAATCGATCACCGCAATTAAGGGGTGAAATAAGCCACTGATCGGCATACAGTTGAGTGTCAGCTGTCAGGGACAGCTGGCCTCCCGGTTCCCGGGGCACCCTGTCGCCGACAGTGTGCACCGAGAACCACACAGTAACTGTACGTCCCCGTGCACTAAGACACTGGCCACATGGATGTACAGTTGCGTCGTGGTGCGCCTAGGGGTTAAAAAACTCCTGGGTTGCTTTCACAGTATGTTTTGGGTCATTGTCCATCTGTACTGTGAAGCGACGTCCAATCATTTGCTGCATTTGGTTGAATCTAAGCAGAAAGTATATGCCTGAACACTTCAGAATTCATCCGGTTGCTTCTGTCTTCAGTCACATCATCAATAAACACTGGTGACCCAGTGCCTTTGGCAGCCATGCATGCCCATGCCATCACACTGCCTCCACCATGTTTTACAGAGGATGTGCTGTGCTTTGGATCATGAGCCGTTCCAAGCCTTCTCCATACTTTCTTCCTCCCATCATTCTGGTACAGGTTGATCTTAGTTTCATCTGTCCAAAGAATGCTGTTCCAGAACTGGGCTAGCTTCTTTAGATGTTATTTGGCAACGTATAATCTGGCCTTTCTATTTTTGAGGCTGATTAATGGTTTGCACCTTGTGGTGAACCCTCTGTTCTTTGCTCTCATGAAGTCTTCTCTTTGTGGTAGACTTAGATACTGATACACCTATTTCCAGGAGAGTGTTCTTCACTTGGGTAGAAGTTGTGAAGGGATTTTTCTTCACCATGGAAAGGATTCTGCGATCATGCACCACTGTTGTCTTCCGTGGACGTCCAGACCTTTTGTAGTTCACGAGATCACCAGTGCGCTCCTTTTTTTTTCAAGAATGTACCAAACTGTTTATCTGGCCACTCTTAACATTTGTGCTCTCTCTTTCTGATGGATTTCTTAATTTTTTTCAGCCTAACGATGGTCTCTTTTACTTGCATTGAGACCTCATGTGGGTTTACAGCAACAGCTTCCAAATGCAAATGTTCCACCTGGAATCAACTCCAGAGCTTTTACCTGCTTAATTGATGATGGATTAACGAGGGAATAGCCCATGCAGCCCATTAAATAGCTTTTGAGATCATTGTCCAATTACCTATGGTCCCTTGAAATAGAGACAGCTACATATTAAGGAGCAGTAATTCCTAAACCCTACCTCAAATTAAAGCTGAGAGTCCGCACTTTAAGCCCATATTGATTATATAACTGTATATTCAATATGTTTTGGTAAACAGCTATAATGCCAAAACTTATGTAACTGTCCAAATAATACTGGACCTAACTGTATATCTGTAACATGAAAGAAAATGATGTGCAGAGTGGCACAAAAACTCCCAAAAAAATAACTGGACATGAGGATCACTATGAACTATTTATTTTATTTTATTATTTTTATTTTTATTTATAGCTGTTTATATTTAATCATCATGTTTCACAAGATATTGGCCATAGAAGACTAGAAACTGAAAACTAATTCCCATAATCCCAAAAAATGCTCAGATCAGTAGTCAGCGCTTTTTGTTTTGTCAGTGCTATTATATTGTCAAAAACACATGCAGTAGATGAGATAAAGACTAAATATTATGCAAGCATAATCGGTTACCCTGATTCATGTTCCCAGACAAGAATCAAATAAAATACTATGATATTTGGAATCAGAATCCATCCGAGACCCAGAGCTAAAGCTATTTCTGTCCAAAACACTTTAGAGTTAAACACTGGTGATTATGATCATTTGACCTGCCACTAAGTCATTATGCCCGCTAGAAATTCTTTATTTTAATTCTCATGTAATAGAATAGAGTACATTGTGTATGTCATTTTCCAGAAACATTTCAATATTTGTGCTCTGAATCTCGAATTACTGGTATGTATTAGAGCTATCGTCTTTTCTTTCCAGAAGCTGTATTCAAAAGCTTTTTAAACAGTTCAAGGTCTCCTTGAAGATGGTCTGGGAGTATCTAAGTCATTCTTGGATCTTTTTAACTCCTGGGTTTGAACTACTTCAGGAGATTTGATGAGCCAAGTATTCAACATTTCAACGTTAAACGCTTATACGGAAAAACCTTTCTCAAGGGTCAACTGGCAAGGCCCTTAATATGTCTGTTTTTTTTAAAATATATTCTAGTTTAAACACAGTTACGCAGAAGGTTTCAAAGGACGCACATGTTTAGAACACTTGCTGCAAAAATACTGTAGGTACAATTAAAAAGGTCTATGGATATATACTGTAGTAGTAGTAATGCCATAATGATAAAAAAATAGCACAGATTCTGTGTACAGGTATAAAACAGAACAGACACTGCTGGATTTTAAAATCTTTATACTTCTATTTTTCATGATCTAGATATTCTTTCATTTACTTAAACCCTTTAATTTTTCATTTAAGAGAAAATCTAAAGAATATAAAGAGTTCATAATGCACATTTAATATGAAAGTGCCAACTTCACATGATGAGAGCTTTTAATTTAAACATTGTGCAATTACCACAATGCACTTAGCTCCTCGTTTCATATATATATGTATGTATGTATATATATATATATATATATATATACTGTCTAGCATGTATTATAAGTGTCATATGCAGCCTATAGATTATTAGAGTACATTATGGATATGTTCCAGGCGAAGAGCATAGCATGTATGGTTTGGTTTTATACATACAAGGTACAACCTTTTTGGATTGATCCATGGAAAGAAGTACAAATATTACAACTGTATACATTAAAAAAAGAAAAAATGTTTAAACAATGACATTTATTTCAAGGATTTTTGACAGTAATAATATCATGATCAGTATGGCTAGAGATGAGCGAACTTATGAAAAGTTCGGTTCGGCAGGTTCGCCGAATTTCGTGAAAAAGTTCGATTCGGACCGAACTAGTTCTGACCGAACCTGTAATACAAGAAAGCCCCTAAAAATCGTTTATAACACTGTTTAAAAGCCCTAGAAGCCCTGTATAACACTCTTAGGTCACCCATGAGTGTATCCAAGTACTTTTGAGCTGTCTTTAAGGCAAAGTTAGTGTCAAAGTTCCGCCAACATGTATGGCTATAGGAAAATGGATGGGACACGGTGATAACTAACAGAAACCACTGCACTTGTGCATGTTGTATGCTTAATGCATTGTTAAAAAAGGTACAAAAATTAACCATTTTTGGCGGCAGATGCCTGCCAGGGTTTATACATATAAGGTGGTAAAAGAAGAAGCAATGGCTTTTGACAAGCCCACAAAAAATGTACCCTTTATGGTGGCAGATGCCTGCCGGGGTTCTTCCATACATGGATGTAAAAGCAACAAGCAATGGCTTTTCACAAGCCCTCAAAAAATTTACCCTTTATGGTGGCAGATGCCTGCCGGGGTTCTTCCATACATGGATGTAAAAGCAACAAGCAATGGCTTTTCACAAGCCCTCCAAAAATTTACCCTTTTTATTGGCAGATGCCTGCCGGGGTTCTTCCATACATGGATGTAAAAGCAACAAGCAATAGCTTTTCACAAGCCCTCCAAAAATTGACACTTTTTTTTGGCAGATGCCTGCCGGGGTTCTTCCATACATGGATGTAAAAGCAACAAGCAATGGCTTTTCACAAGCCCTCCAAAAATTGACCCTTTTTTTGGCAGATGCCTGCCGGGGTTCTTCCATACATGGATGTAAAAGCAACAAGCAATGGCTTTTGACAAGCCCTCCAAAAATTGACCCTTTTTATTGGCAAGGGTGAGTAGTAGCAGCACATTAAAAGACACTGGACAGTCACAGGACAAAGCCCTGTGGTGGGGCAGGCCTGCTTGTAGCAGACGGCAGTGGAGGTGTATTGGTGGTAGTAGAGGTAGTCAACACAGACAGCAAGGGTGGTAGACTAGTAGTAGCAGCACATTAAAAAAAGAGACTGGACGATAGTCACAGGACAAAGCCCTGTGGTGGGGCAGGCCTGCTTGTAGCAGACCGCAGTGGAGGTGTATTGGTGGTAGTAGAGGTAGCCAACACAGACAGCAAGGGTGGTAGTAGTAGTAGCAGCAGCACATTAAAAAAAGAGAGTGGACGACAGTCACAGGACAAAGCCCTGTGGTGGGGCAGGCCTGCTTGTAGCAGACGGCAGTGGAGGTGTATTGGTGGTAGTAGAGGTAGCCAACACAGACAGCAAGGGTGGTAGACTAGTAGTAGCAGCACATTAAAAAAAGAGACTGGACGACAGTCACAGGACAAAGCCCTGTGGTGGGGCAGGCCTCAGGCCTGCTTGTAGCAGACGGGCGGCAGTGGAGGTGTATTGGTGGTAGTAGAGGTAGCCAACACAGACAGCAAGGGTGGTAGTAGTAGTAGCAGCAGCACATTAAAAAAAGAGACTGGACGACAGTCACAGGACAAAGCTCTGTGGTGGGGCAGGCCTCAGGCCTGCTTGTAGCAGACAGGCGGCAGTGGAGGTGTATTGGTGGTAGTAGAGGTAGCACTAGCCAACACAGACAGCAAGGGTGGTAGTAGTAGCAGCAGCACATTAAAAAAAAAGACTGGACGACAGTCACAGGACAAAGCCCTGTGGTGGGGTAGGCCTGCTTGTAGCAGACGGGCGGCAGTGGAGGTGTATTGGTGGTAGTAGAGGTAGCCAACACAGACAGCAGGGGTGGTAGACTGGTAGTAGCAGCACATTAAAAAAAGAGACTGGACGACAGTCACAGGACAAAGCCCTGTGGTGGGGCAGGCCTCAGGCCTGCTTGTAGCAGACGGGCGGCAGTGGAGGTGTATTGGTGGTAGTAGAGGTAGCCAACACAGACAGCAAGGGTGATAGTAGTAGTAGCAGCAGCACATTAAAAAAAGAGTGGACAGGACAGAATCCCGTAGTAGCAGGCGGCAGTAAGCAGGCGGCAGCGGCAGCAGCAGCAGCAATGTCAGATCTAATCAGTGGCATCAGGCACAGGGTTTTTAAAATCCTCACCGATCCACGCTTGATTCATTTTCAGAAATGTGAGATTTTCCAAGCTGTTGGCGGACAATCTTGTTCGCTTAGGGGTGACAAAGCCCCCTGCCGCGCTGAATACCCTCTCTGACGCTACACTGGAGGGTGGACAAGACAGTACACCCATGGCAAACTGGGCCAGTTCTTGCCAATGATCCAATCTGCTGACCCAGAAGTCCATGGGGTCTGGGATCAGCATTTCTAATGGAGAAAGGGCACAGTCCAGGTACGAGTGAACCTGGTTGTTTAGGTGCTGCACCTGGTGATGGTGAACATCCCTTTGGTGACTACGATGTGTGTCAGGTCGGGGTATTGGATGTAAAAATGTTGTCATCATATTTTCCAGACTGAATTGGCTGCTGCTGCTGCTGCCGCTGCTGCCGCGGCTGCCACCTATTGCAGAGGTAGCTCTGCCAGAGGCGGTGGAACGATGAGACAGTGGGGAGCGGAGAGTGGCCCCCCGGTCAGACATGCTTGCAGCAGGTGTTTGCCGTTTGAAAGACGTGACAAGCTGGCTGCATAGCTTCTCTCGATAATAAGCCAATTTTGCCTCCCTCTTGGAAGGCGCAAAAAACTCCCCCATTCTGGCTTTATACCGAGGGACTAAAAGTGTGGCTATCCAGTACTCATCTCTTTGCTTCATGCTAACAATACGACAGTCAGCGCGCAAGTAACGAAGCATACAGCTCGCCATCCTGGCCAGCGTTTCAGAGGGCTCGGTTAGTTCCATCTCCGCCCCATACTGCCATGGTTGTCCATCATCAAGGTCGTCGTCAGACTCGTCATCACCACCATCACTGTCATATTATGCGGCTGCCTCGTCCCCTATCCCTTCCTGTGATTCCATCTCCAAATCCAGCTCCTCTTCAGGTCCTGTTTCCTCATCCCCATCCTCCTCCTCCTCCTCAACATCCATAGCCAGATGTTATCCTTCCTCCATCCTTTGCTGAATCATCGCTGTGAGCGTTTGCTCCATAATGAATATCAGCGGCATAACATCATTCATTCCGCTAGCGTCACGGCTCACAAATCGTGTGGCCTCTTCAAAGGGCCTCAAAACGCGACATGCGTCTCTAACCAGCTGCCAGTGCCTGAGCTCGAAATTACACTGGCTCCAAATTCTGCCCGTCTGCTGCATCAGGAAATCATTCACAGCTTTCCGCTGTTCGTACAGACGGTCCAAAATGTGCAGGGTGGAATTCCAGCGTGTTGGAACGTCGCAAATCAGGCTGTGTTCTGGGAAATTGTTTTGACGCTGCAAGTCCAGGAAGGCGTGCTTAAATGCATACGAACGTCTAAAGCGAACGTAAACCCTCCTGGACATGGCCAGCACACCCTTCAAACCAACATATGACTTTAAGAAGCGTGTTATGACCAGATTGATCACATGTGCCATGCAAGGAGCGTGTGTCAGGTGACCTAGACGCAGTGCAGTCACAACGTTCTTGCCGTTATCAGAGACAACATTGCCCAGTGTGAGTTTCAGAGGAGACAGCCAGCGTGAGATTTCCTCCTTGATGCACAGCAGCAGCTCCTGCCCTGTGTGGCTTTTCTCGCCCAGGCTCAGCAGGTGTAAGACAGCGTTGTGGCGCTTCACCTTGCACCTATGAAAAGAGGAGGGAGGAGGAGTGGAAGATATGCTGTGTCCTGTCGGGGACGGGAAGACCTCCAAGGAGGAAGGCAAGGAGGAGGAGGAGGAGTAGGAGGAGGAGGATGGTAGGCGCCTGGTGTCCGGAGTTGAACCAGAAAGATACAAGCGTGGAGGTGGTAATGCCTGGCATTGCTGCGGTGGTGCATCGGACTGCAAAATATTGACCCAGTGGGCCGTGAAAGACATGTACTGTCCCTGCCCATAGTTTCTGCTCCACGTGTCGACGGTGGCATGTACCCTGCTGCACACGGATAATTGCAAGGACTGGCACACCTTTTCCTCCACATGCTTGTGCAAGGCAGGGACAGCTGTTTTGGAGAAGTAATGTCGGCTAGGTATTCGCCACCTAGGCTGAGCGCACGCCATCAATTGCTTAAAGCCGGCGGAGTCGACGAGGTGGTACGGCAGTGACTGCACCACCAACAACTTAGCCAGGTGTGAATTAAGCCGCACGACAAGTGGATGACTGGGTATATATTGTTGCTTATTGGACAACGATTCCGTAATGGATAACTGACGAGATGTAGGAGGAGCACTAGATGACAGTGATGATGATGATGACAACGACATGGTGGATAAGGCCTGGCTGCTACTTAGATGACAGGGACTCGGAGCAGCAGCAGCAGAGGGGTCTTCATTAGATGTACATGATGATGGTGGAGCATGTCGATTGTCCCACATGGCCTTGTGATGCCGCTCCATGTGTTTACGTAGAGCGGTAGTTCCTACATTGCTGCCCTGCCCACGCCTTACTTTCTGCTTGCAGATACGGCACTGTGCCATGTTTTGGTCCTCCGGGAAGGTACAGAAAAATTGCCACACGGCAGAGTACCGTAAAGAGGTAGTACCACGTCCACATCCACCACCACCACCACCACCACCACCACCCGAGCTTGCCCCTTGTCTGGCAGGCTTTTTTCGGGAGCCTACACCAGCATCAGTGTCGCCGTCACCGGCTCCTGAGCTGACCCTACCTCTACAACGTTTTTCAGATTGACTTTTGCCCCTACCTCGGCTTGGCTGTTTATCACGGCCAGTGCTGCCACTACTACCCTCCTCCTCTGACCCCGTCATCACCTCGTCACCTGGATCCCACGTCCTGTCTAAAACAACATCATCATCATAGCCTTCCTCATCATCCCCGCCACTTCTGTCACTGTGTTGTGAATGTGATGTGACATCATGGTGGGCTCCATGCCCCCCCTCATTACTGCGTCTGCCACCACGGCTACCACCACCAACACCCCCACTACCGCAGCTATGCGTCTCGGACACCACTTCCACCTCCACCACCGCCGCAACACACTCCGTTGGCTGACTCGCGGAAAACAAATCATCATCATCATCACTATGTTGTTCAATATCTTCCTTCGCACCCGAGGAGATGTCTCTTAGGACTCTCAGGAAAGATGGCTTCCCGCTAAGAAGGGGGAGCGAAGACATAGATGATGGAATGGAAACGCTAGAAATACCTATATTATTACTGTCACTGTGCCAAGGAACTGTAGAGGATCTGGAATCCAGCGAAACCTGGCTTGAAGCCAGATCGTCAGAGTCTTCCTGCTGAGATGACCGCGAGCCAGCCAACCAGTCCACAATGGCCGTATTGTCTAAAGTAACCCGCCCACCGGAGGAGATGGACAAGTCTGGCTTGCTGATACTACTACCAGCAGGCACATGGCAGCTGCTACTAGTGGAACTGGGCACATGTCTTGTGCCACAAATGCTGGTACTGGGTCTGGCACCAACAGATCCAACATTTGGACTGGAAGAGGAGATGGCATGGGTGTTTTTACCTCTACCCCGTCCTTTCACAACCTTTTTTCCCCAGACATTTCACTGCTGGAGTGCAGCAAGTTGAATCAAAACCTGGGGGATGAGCCCCTTCTAAAAGCGTATTCACACTGACACTGGCTTGGCAAATGGCAATGAATGAGAATTTCTATCAGCCACGCCGCAGTGCACTCAGGGAATGCTGGGCCTTGTAGTACTACTACGTCTACTACAAAGGCTGCCTGTATTGCAAGTTGTATTGTTATTTGTTTGTTATGTTAACGGCCGGGGATGAGCCCCTTCTAAAAGCGTATTCACACACTGACACTGGCTTGGCAAATGGCAATGAATGAGAATTTCTATCAGCCACGCCGCAGTGCACTCAGGGAATGCTGGGCCTTGTAGTACTACTACGTCTACTACAAAGGCTGCCTGTATTGCAGTTGTATTGTTATTTGTTTGTTATGTTAACGGCCGGGGATGAGCCCCTTCTAAAAGCGTATTCACACACTGACACTGGCTTGGCAAATGGCAATGAATGAGAATTTCTATCAGCCACGCCGCAGTGCACTCAGGGAATGCTGGGCCTTGTAGTACTACTACGTCTACTACAAAGGCTGCCTGTATTGCAAGTTGTATTGTTATTTGTTTGTTATGTTAACGGCCGGGGATGAGCCCCTTCTAAAAGCGTATTCACACACTGACACTGGCTTGGCAAATGGCAATGAATGAGAATTTCTATCAGCCACGCCGCAGTGCACTCAGGGAATGCTGGGCGTTGTAGTACTACTACGTCTACTACAAAGGCTGCCTGTATTGCAAGTTGTATTGTTATTTTTTTGTTATGTTAACGGCCGGGGATGAGCCCCTTCTAAAAGCGTATTCACACACTGACACTGGCTTGGCAAATGGCAATGAATGAGAATTTCTATCAGCCACGCTGCAGTGCTCTCAGGGAATGCTGGGCCTTGTAGTACTACTACGTCTACTACAAAGGCTGCCTGTATTGCAAGTTGTATTGTTATTTGTTTGTTATGTTAACGGCCGGGGATGAGCCCCTTCTAAAAGCGTATTCACACACTGACACTGGCTTGGCAAATGTCAATGAATGAGAATTTCTATCAGCCACGCCGCAGTGCACTCAGGGAATGCTGAGCCTTGTAGTACTACTACTACTACTACTACAAAGGCTGCCTGTATTGCAAGTTGTATTGTTATTTGTTTGTTATGTTAACGGCCGGGGATGAGCCCCTTCTAAAAGCGTATTCACACACTGACACTGGCTTGGCAAATGGCAATGAATGAGAATTTCTATCAGCCACGCTGCAGTGCACTCAGGGAATGCTGGGCGTTTTAGTACTACAAAGCCTGCCTGTATTGCAAGTTGGATGCAATGGGGATGAGCCCCTTATAAAAGCGTATTCACACACTGGCTGAGTAGTGAGTAGTGGATTTGCCCCTTCGATTGCTGGATTCCTGCCTTTTAGATTCCTAAAGCTTTCCCTTACTGCACAGAAATGCTATCCCTACAGCTCCTGTCTGTAAAATGGCCGCTGAGCTCCATGCATAGACTTTTATTGCAGGCTTGAGCCTGCCCCTATGCTGCCTCCAGATTGGCTGGGAGAGCCGTTTGCAAGGCATTATGGGGTAGCCTGATGTCAGGTGATCTTGTGAAATCCTCCATTTTAGATGTAACATGTGGCAGGCGCCAAAATGTAGCATGGTTCGGTCAAAACGGGTTCGGCCGAACCCGGTGAGGTTCGGATTCGCTGCGAACCGAACTTTTCCGGAAGTTCGGACCGAAACCGGGTTCGGTTGTCCCGGTTCGCTCATCTCTAAGTATGGCCAGAGAAAAATAGTGCAAAGTGATGTCATAAACATGAATATTTTGTTTATCCGGTGTCTTGAATAAGCAACGCCAAAGTACTCTACTAAACTAAGTTTTAAAATTTGCTTTATTTTCATTATAAACCAAAAGATACATAATGCTGAACATCTAGGTGTATATAATTTTGGATCTAAGCAAATGACACATTTGAATGTAATTTTACATAAAGCTTAAATGGCTATTCAAGAAAAAAAATTGGCATCTATTCACTGGATAGATAATAAATGTTAGATTGTTGATCACTAGAACAAGGGACCCTGGTCCCCTGTCCACCGACAAACTCTCAATCATGGGGAGGAGGAGTTTGTATGGAGCGGTCATCAACCATGCTAGCTGTCGCTCCATACAACTCTCTGGGAGTTCAGGAAACAGCCGATTGGGAATGCTCAGCTATTTCTATATTGTCCACATCTGAATGGAGAGGTGGCCATTGCTTGTCTCTTTCTGTTACTCTGGCTACATTGCCTGGTTGAATTGGGGTCAAAGGGCCCAAGGCTGTAGATTTTTATTGTCACTGGTCCAATTATTACAAATGTAATTTCAAAGCATTTTAACCCTATACTATATTGGACCTTAATACTGCCATTATTGCACTTTACAATACTAAAAGAATTTGAGTGTGTTGCTGTCAGATCTGCAATGTGGTCAAATAGTTCTGTGTATAGTTTTACTTTGAATATTCCATTATATCTTTACACTGTAATGATAATTATAGTGCAAACGTTTCATATTAGTTGTCAGGCTCAAGTACCGCATAAAATGTTTACTATGATGTATATCTGTATTATTAAGTACTTGACATGGGGTCCTCAGTGATCAATGGTACATTCAGCTCAAAGTATCTATGACTGGCAGTTTCATCACTGCTCTCTAGTAGTTAGTGGGCAGATTCCTGGTAATGTATTTTACATGCTAATAAATTACTTTTACCTCACAGTCTGTCCACTGTCTTTCTTTTAAATGTAAAACTGTTTACTTGTACAGTTCTAAGAAATAAATAGTACTTGTCAAATCTTTGTATTTACCTTGTATGTATTTATCAATAATTATAAGCTCACCTTTAAAGGCTATGTAAATCTTTGAAAGCATATTTTATTTACAGAAGCCGTATCTTGTGGTCGAAGCCAAATCCATCAGGCCGGCAGGACTGACGGCTCCGGTGGCTTCTGGTCAGAGACATGCAAGATTCAGCTATTATCATTCATATCTGGAACTTAGAGACATGCAGGACCAGCGCTCACCGAAGCCGTCAGTCTCGCTGACCTGACAAATTCGGCTTTGACTGCAAGATATAGCTTCTATGTATCCAGTATACATAGAAGCTGTATCTTAAAAAGTATTAAAAAAATTATAAAACCCAATTTAAAACTGGTTCAAAATAAAAAAAAAAATGCTTTCAAAGGTTTAAATAGCATTAACCCCTAGGCGCACCACGACACAACTGTACGTCCATGTGGCCAGTGTCTTAAGGCACAGGGACGTACAGTTACTGCATGGTTCCTGGTGCACACTGTCTGCAACAGTTTGCATCGGGAACCGGGAGGCCAGCTGTCCCTGACAGCTGACACTCCATTAACCCCTTGATTGCGGTGATCGATTGCAATCACAGCATTCAGGGGTTTCTAGCTCATCGGCAGACCTCACGATGAAATCGTGAGGTTTGCATATGGCTAGCTTGGTGATCGAAGGCCAAGTAATGGCCTCCGTGTCTGCCATGTATGGAAGCCTATCAGGCCCAGCCTTCTGATAGACTTCCTGTCAGAGTGACCGGACGTCACTGCCATTCGCGATGCGCACTGTCGATGACAGTATCTGTGACAGTGTCGGCGACATTGTGCATCGGGAACCGGGAGGTCAGCTATCCCTGCCAGTTGACACTCCACTGTTGCCGATCAGCGGCTCATTACCGCTGATTTCGGCAATTAACCCTTTACTAGGTAGTGTAATGTATTCTAGCAGCGATCAGAGCTGCAGGTAAAAAAAGAAAGTGTCAAAAGTAAAGACATTTTTTTTAAAAAAGTTAATAAAAATGTTTTACAAAAGTGTAAAAATAAAAGATTTTTTTTTCCTATAATAAGTTTCTTATTATAGGGAAAAAATGAAAACGTTAAAAAACAGTACACATATTTGGTATCACCGCATTCGTAACGACCCAATCTATAAAACAATAACGTTATTTTCACTGCACGGTGAACGCCGCAAAAAAAACAAACTAAAAACAAAGCCAGAATCACTATTTTTTGGTCACCTCCTCTCCCAAAATATAGAATAAAAAGTGATCAAAAAGTTGCATGTACCCTAAAATATTACCAATAAAAACTACAACCCGTCCCACAAAAAACAAGCCCTTACACCGCTCTTTTTTGACTGAAAAATAAAAAAGTTACGGCTCTCAGAATATGGTGACAGAAAATAAATTATTTTATAAAGAAGTGATTTTATTGTGCAAACGCTGCAAAACATAAAAAAAACTATATACATATGGTATCGCCGTAATCATATGGACCCACAGAATAAAGTA
This sequence comes from Rhinoderma darwinii, assembly GCF_050947455.1. NCBI lineage: Eukaryota > Metazoa > Chordata > Amphibia > Anura > Rhinodermatidae > Rhinoderma > Rhinoderma darwinii. The sequence continues at coordinate 388,476,793 of NC_134688.1, read as the reverse complement.
AAATTGTCATTTATAGCGCATTATGAACGCCGTAAGAAATAAGGAATTTAAACCGCCAAAATCACTGTTTTTGGCCACCAAAGCGCTAAATAAAATGTAATAAAAAGTGATCAAAAAGTGGCATGTACAAGAAAATTGTACCAATAAAAACTACAGCTCGTCCTGCCAAAAATAAGCCCTCACACTGCTCAATTCATGGAAAAATAAAAAAGTTATGGCGTTTGGAAGGCGGGGAGTGAAAAACTAAAATGGAAAAGCAAAAAAGGATCAGTCCTGCAAAGGTTAAGTAATTTCTATTAAAAAAATTAATTATTACCACATGTGGGGTATTATCATACTCGGGAGAGATTGCGTTACAAATTTAGGGCGACTTTTTCTCCTTTATCCCTTGTGAAAATGAAAAAATGCAACATTTTAGTGGACAAAAATGTTTCTGTTTATTTTCACGGCCTAATTCTACTAAATTCTGCAAAAGACCTGTGTGGCATAAATGCTTACTATACCCCTAGAAAAATTCCTTGAGGGTGTAGTTTCCCAAATGGGGTCACTTTTGGGGTGTTTCCACTATTTTGTTCCCTCCAGGGGGTTGCAATTGCGACATGGCACTAAAAACCAATCCAGCAAAATCTGCGCTCCAAAATCCAAATGGCGCTCCCTCCCTTCTGAGCACTGCCGTGTGTCCAAACAGCAGTTTATTACCACATATGGGGTATTTCCGTAATCGGGAGGAGATGCTTTACAAATGTTAATGTGCATTTTCTTCTTTATTCCTTGTAAATATTAAAAATTTCTATGTAATTTCAGAAAAAAAAGTAGATTTTAATTTTCACAGACTAACTCCAATAAATATAGCAAAATACCTGTGGGGTCAAAGTGTTAACTATACCCCTAGATAAATTCCTTGAGTGGTCTAGTTTCCAAAATAGGGTCCCTTTTGGGGAGTTTCCACTGTTTTGGCACCAAAAGACCTCTTCAAACTCGACATGGTGCCTAAAATATCATCTAAAAATAAGCAGGCCCCACTAGGTGCTCCTTTGCTTCTGAGGCCGGTGTTTCTGTCCATTAGGGCACTAGGGCCACATGTGGGATATTCCTAAAAACTGCAGGACCCGGGCAATAAATATTGAGTAGTATTTATCTTGTAAAACCTTCTGTGTTACACAATTTTTTTTATTACAAATGAATTTTGGCAAAAAAAAGAAAAATTTTTACATTTCCCCTCTACTTTGCTTTATTTCCTGTGAAACGCCTAAGGGGTTCAAATACTTTCTGAATGCTGTTTTGAATACTTTGAGGGGTGCAGTTTTTATAATGGGGTGATCTATTGGGGGATTCTAATTCTACTTCAGAACTGAACTGGCCCCTGTAAAAATAGCCTTTTGAAATTTTCTTGAAAATGTGAGAAATTGCTGCTAAATTTCTAAGCCTTGTAACGTCCTAGAAAAATAAAAGGATGTTCAAAAAACTATGCAAATATAAAGTACTCATACGGGAAATGGTAACGAGTGACTATTTTGTGTGGTATTACTATCTGTTTTACAAGCAGATACATTTAAATTTCGAAAAATGCAAATTTTTGCTAATTTTCTCTAAATTTTGGTGTTTTTCACGAATAAATATTGAATTTATCGACCAAATTTTTCCACCATCATAAAGTACAATATGTCACGAGAAAACAATCTCAGAATCGCTTGGATAGGTAAAAGCATTCCGGAGTTATTACCACATAAAGTAACACATGTCAGATTTGAAAAAAATCGGCTGTGCCACAAGGCCAAAACAGGCTGGGTCCTGAAGAGGTTAAGGCCAGAATCACACACAGCGTTTCATTGCCGTTTTTGTGGCAGTTTTTGGCTAAATCTTTTAATCCAAAGCCAGAAGTGTATTCAAAAGGAAGGAAGGGTATGAAGAAAAGACTTATACATCTTTATTTCTTTTGTCCACTTATGTGTTTGACTCAGAAAACTGAGACAAACACTGCCACAAAAACGGCAAAAACTCCATAAAAAAAACTGTGTGATCCTGGCCTTATGGTGTTTTGTTTAAGCTAAACAAACCCACTTATTCCAGTCTTTATATATAAATATTAGAGAAATCTCTTATCCCACGTGTTAATCTAGTTGCCCATCTTTGAACCCTTTCTAGCTCTCGTATTTCCTTTTTTACAGTGTGTAGTTCAGAACTATATCCCATGTTCAAGATAAATACTTACAAGGGAGAGAGACAATTTTACATTTGAATCATGATTTTCTTTCTTTTTGAGACACACTTCAATTGTATTTGCTTTTGCAACCCTTGCCTAGCATTAAGTGTTGATTCTTACCTTACTTAACAAGTATATCTCAAGACCCTTTTACATGGGCCAATGATCGGGCAAATTAGTGCTTTGGTGAACGCTCATTCCAGATTTTTACTCTGTGTAAACAGGGCAGGGATCAGCCGATAAACCGTTCCTCAGCTAATCACAATTTTTTGTGCAGTCAAAAAAATTTGTTCGATTGTCAACAGCACATTTCCTCGTGTAAACAGGGGATGATCTGCCGACAAAGTGCAAAATGTATGCGGATGAAATACCGTTCATCTACAGCTTGTTCCCATCCGACCATTGCTCCATGTAATTAAGCTAATTGCGCGCCGGTCGACAAGTTATTTTGTCGATCGGCGCTCGTTACCGGACAGGAAATATGGCTGTGTAAAACTACTCTTAGGGGGGATTCACACGAGCGTGTATTCGGTCCGTGCGGGCCGCGTGGTTTTCACGCGCCACGCATCGACCAATACAAGTCTATGGGGCAGTACAGACAGTCCGTGCTTTTTGCGCAGCGTTTGTTCGCTGCGTACAAAACGCGACAGGTTCAATAACTCTGCGTATTTCGCGCATCACGCACCCATTGAAGTCAATGGGTGCGTGAAAACCACGCAGGTTGCACGGAAGCACTTCCGTGCGAACCGACTGAAACAGCGCACCAGCTGTCAGAAGGATGAATGTAAACAGAAAAGCACCTCGTGCTTTTCTGTTTCCGAACATCCAAACGGAGTGTCTTTGAGATGAGCGAACCCGGACAAGCGAACCGAACTTCACCGGGTTCGGCCGAACTTGTTTTGGCCGAACCCGGCACAAAAATGTCCGGTACGCGACGTCAGGACATAGTCACTGTCCAGGGTGCTGAAAGAGTTAAACTGTTTCAGCACCATGGACAGTGACTACCGATCCCAATAAACATGAACCTGTAAAAAAAAACGAAGTTCTGACTTACCGATAACTCCCGGCTTCTTCCTCCAGTCTGACCTCCCGGGATGATAATTCAGTCCAAGTGACAGCTGCAGCCAATCACAGGCCAAGCACAGGCTGCAGCGGTCACATGGACTGCTGCGTCATCCAGGGAGGTGGGGCCCGATGTCAAGAGAGGCGCGTCACCAAGGACGCGTCACCAAGGCAACGACCGGGAGGGCAGATCTCGGTAAGTACGAACTTTTTCTTTTTTTTTAACAGGTTGCTGTATATTGTGTTCGGCATTCACTGTCGAGGGTGCTGAAAGAGTTACTGCCGATCAGTTAGCTCTTTCAGCACCTTGGACAGTGACGGCCGTCGACTAGCCTCATCTCTATGATGGCGGCTGCGCGAAAATCACGCAGCCACGCATCATACACGGATGACACACGCAGCTGTCAAATGGTTTTTGCGCGCGCAAAGCGCCGCGTTGTTTGCGCGCGCAAAAACGCAACGTCCGTCTGTATCTGCCCTTAGTCTGTTATCCTCATTGACATTTATATAATGTGTACTCAGAAATGCTAATACTGAATTGTACCTATACGTGATCCATATAAATGTAATGGTGGTTTAAACTCCCAAGCATATAGCCAACCAAAAAAGACCTGTATAGGAGCATAGAAACGAAAAAAATTTCATAAATGTATTTTAAAAGATAACATTTTTATTTCCACATCTTTAAAAACATAAATGCACGACAATATATTTAAAGTAGCACAGATAGCATAAAAAAAATAAAAAACACTGTTATGCACAATGAGATCCTAGTACAATACTTTTATGCAAAGAATTTTGGTTGACCAAAAAATCAACAGAATTATTAACCCTTTCCCATTGCAGCCATTTTTCGCATTTTCACGTTTTTTTCTTCCCACCATCCAAACGCCATCATTTTTTAAGTTTTCCATCAATATTGCTGAGGGCTTGTTTTTCGTGGGAGGGCACCATTTATTACACCATAAAATATAGTGGAAAACGGAAAAAAAAAATGTGTGGGGTGGAATAGGAACAAAACAGCAATTCCTCAATCTTTTGGGGGGTTTTTCTTTTGTGGCGTTCACCATGTGGTAAAAACGGCATGTTAACTTTTATTCTGCCGGTAAATCCGATTAAAGTGATACCTAATTTATAAAGTTTTTTTTATGTTTTACTACTTTTACAAGGAAATAACTGATTGCTAAGGATAAAATGTGAGTTTTGTCGCCATATTCTGAGAACCAGAACTTTTTTATTTTTCCGTCGATTGAGAAGTATGATGGCTTTTTTTTTGTGGGACAAACTGTAGTTTCTATTTGTACCATTTTTTGGGTACACGAGACATTTTGATCACTTTTTATTCTATATTTTTGTGGGAGATGAAGTGATCAAAAAGCAGCGATTCTGGCGTTTTTATTTTTGTATTTTTTAATTTCGTTCACCGTGCAGAATAATAATGAAATATTATAATAGTTCAGACTTTGATGGATGTGTTGATACCAGTTATGTTAATTTTTTTTTTGCACATTGTGCTTGAGGTAAAATGGGAAAAGTTTTTTCTTTTTAAATTAAATTTTTTTTATTTTTTTTATTTATTAAAAAAAAACAACTTTAGTCTTACTGTTTTTTTACTTGTCCTCTAGGGGACTTGAACCAGCTATTGTTGGAATGCTTGCATGATAAACTGCAATACTAATGTATACTGACAAACTCCTCTTCATAGGAGGACAAAGATGGCAGACCTGGGGGCTTTCATCAGCCAACCAATGGCACCCCACGAGCATGTCGCATTGGGATCATTGGAACCTTACAGGGGGCCGCCCCCCTGTTTCTAGTCATTTAAATACTATGGTCTCCATTGACCGCGTCATTTAACGGCTTAAATTAGTGGGATCCTGCTCGTTATCCTGAAGTGTCGGCTGTAACACACAGCTGACACGTTCTATAGAGCGGGCTTAGCCCGTGAGTCCGCTCCATATTCCCCCACCCGAAATGCACCTTATATATATATATATATATATATATATGTATACATATATATATATATATATGTATAAATATATACATATATATATATATATATATATACGGTGGATGTCAGTAAGGGGTTAATGTAGTCTGTTTATAGGATGCTCTTTATAGTGTAATATCTAAATAACAACATTTAAGGGAGCTTACACAAAAACACATGCAAAATGGCTAAACTAAAAGGGGAGTTCCTAATATGTTGGCTTCTTAGTGATAAACATATATGGAGTTGATGAAATGAACTATTGAAACAGAACATCTAATTTGTTTTTCTTATTTTCATCTGTCTTATACAGACTGCAAGTTAGAATTGCCACATTGTATTGTAATGTTGCGGACGCCTCACAAGATATACTACTGTGACTGACAAAGTACTGGATCATAAAAGATTAGAATAAACAAACTGACTGGATGAGATAATTCACATCCATATTTCAGTCAGTTGATACACTGAATTGACTTGTATACCATCCATGCATTGAACAATGTAAAGGTGGTAACAGTTTATGAGATTACTTTTTTTATATTGTAAGTATAATTCTGCAAATGTAACATAAATAGTGGATAATGTCTAATTCTAAGGGCATGCCCAGACGTGGCAGAGTTCTTTCGCCACTGTCCGCATCAATGCCGCACAGAATCTGCGTTGCAGATTCTGTTGCGGCTTTGTCTAAAATGGGCATTAAATTGATGCGGACTAGCCGTTGCGTATTGAGGGGAAGAGGGCTTCCCTTCTCTCTATCAGTGCAGGATAGAGAGAAGGGACAGCCCGTTCCCTAGTAAAAGTAAAAATAAATTCATACTTACCCGGCCGTTGTCTAGGTGACGCGTCCCTCTTTCGCCATCCAGCCCGACCTCCCTGGATGACGCGGCAGTCCATGTGACCGCTGCAGCCTGTGATTGGCTGCAGCCGTCACTTGGACTGAAACGTCATCCTGGGAGGCCGGACTGGAGGAAGAAGCAGGGAGTTCTCGGTAAGTATGAACTTCTATTTTTTTTACAGGTTGATGTATATTGTGATCGGAAGTCACTGTCCAGGGTGCAGAAACAGTTACTATCGATCGCTTAACTCTTTCAGCACCCTGGACAGTGACTATTTACTTACGTCGCCTAGCAACGCTCCCGTTATTACGGGTGCACACACGTAGTCACCCGTAATTACGGGAGCCCCATTGACTTCCTCAGTCTGGCTGTAGACCTAGAAAAACATAGGTCCAGCCAGAATGAAGAAATGTCATGTTAGTAAAACCAATACGCTCCGCAGCACACATAAGATCTGCGGAATTTTGACTCTCCATTGAAGTCAATGGAGAAATTCCACAATGAGTCCGCAACAAGTCCGATACACGTCCGCAACAACCATTGTATGCTGCGGACACCAAATTCCACACCGCAGCCTATGCTACGCAGCAGAATTGTCTGCAACATATAAACGAACCCAACCACAAAGCTGTAGAAGGCAATGGAGAAACGTGTATGCTGCGGATTTCTGCTGCAGACTGTCCGCAGCGGAATTCCAGAGCAATTCCGCCTTGTGTGGTCATGCCCTAAGAGTTTCAGGTTTTCATGTTTATCCTATAGTGGCAACCAACAGACAAGCAAACCTAACATACTTTCATTCTATAAGCACATGAATAGAAAGAGTTAAAGGGGTTGTCCCATGAATCATATTCATACCAAATGTCCTGAAATACCGTTAACCCCTTAACGACATCTGACGTACAGTTACGCTGGATGACACCAATGTCCAATGTCCATTTACCCCGTCAGATACCACAGTCAATAGCGAATGTGACACACTTTATCTCCTGGTCTCCTGTCTCCGCTACATTGGCGGAAAAATAAAAAAGTATATGGATCTCAGAATATGACGACACAAAACATTTTTTTTTAACAAATCGTTTTTTTCTTTGCAAAAGTAGTGCATCTTGAAAAAAATAAATAAATTTGGTTTCACCGTAATCGTATTAACCCACAGAATAAAGTAAACATGTCATCTTTACCACACGGGAACGCCGTAAAAACAAAATAAGTTCCCATTCCGTCCCACAAATATTATATTTTTCACTTTCGCAGTAGATTATATGGTACATTAAGGCCTCATGCACACAACCATGTTCAGTCCATGATATACGGGCTGCATGTCGGCCACATTTCCTGGACCAAACACAGTTCAGGGAGCCGAGCCCAATGTAATTTACAGTGTCCATAGCATAAAATAAAATAATTTTTTACTGCCATGTGTCCCACTTGGTGCCGCTGCTAAACTTTGCTGCTGGGAAAGGGGCTCTGTTCAGAATCCTACCCCTCTGGAAGTTGACAATATAGTCCATTCTTACGTCTCTTACTTCCTATAACATTTTTATTTTTCTGTCGATTTAGCGATGTGAGGGCTTATTTTTTTGCGGGGTGAGCTGTAGTTTTTTATTGGTACCATTTTGGGGTCCATGTGACATTTTGATGACATTTTATTCCATTTTTTGTGGGAGATGAGATGACTAAAAAACAATGATTCTGGCATTTATTTTTTTATAGAGTATACCGTGCGGTTTAAATTATGCTATACTGTAATAGTTCAGACTTTTACAGATACAGCTATGTTATTATTATTTTTTTTACATTGGTTTTGGGAAAAATGTGAAAGTGGGGTTGTACGTTCAATATTTGCATATATATATATATATATACATATATATTTATATATATACATATGCTTTATTTGACTGTATGTCATTTTTTATTAGTCCCCTAGGGGACTTGAACCAGCAATTGTTGGATCGCTTTCATAATGTAAAGAAAAACATTAGTCATGGTGGGCCGATAGAATCTCAGAGGGGGCAGCCTCCTCTTTCTCACAGCTTAGAGGCCACAGTCGCTATTGATCGCAACATCTAAGGGGTTAAACAAGCTGAATCCTGCTCGTTACACTGAAGTGTTGGCTGTAAGATACAGCTAACACACTTGTTCTATGGAGCGAGCTCAGCCTGTGAGCCCGCTCTATACTCCACCACCCGACTTCCGCCGTATATATACAGCGGATGTTGGGAAGGAAATACATTATGTACCCCAATATAGTGCCATATAAAATACAACTCGTCCTACAAAAAAAAATCCTCATATGGCTTCGTTGATGGAAAAAAAAATTAAGTCATGACTATTGGAATGCAGTGATAATAACACCAAAAAAAAATCACTGTGTCTGCAAAGCCCAAAATAGCTGCATTCTTAATGGGTTGAATACTACAACATTATGCAGCATAAAGATGTAGAGAATGTCATTATAACAAATGATATACCAAACGATGGCATACATCTCTGACTTCTGCAGAAATTAAAGGAGTTTTCTAGCTTATGAAAAATGCAGAAAATACTTATATGTATCTGAATGCCCACTAGATGATGCATCCATAGCTCAGAAGTAGTTCATTTTCATTTTCACTATCTTGCCCACCTCTGTTTTAAAGCTGCCAAGGTTTGCTGTGGGTAGGATTACAATGTAAAGGGTTACAGTTGCCATGATTCCTCTCCTCTCTCACAGACATTGCCTCTATTTATAGATGCCTTCTTTTCCCTCTATTACAATGAGTAAGGTAATGCGGTAATTAGTCGCAATCTTTACACACAACGCGGATCTGCTACTGAGACTCTACTCTGCTTTTCTGCTGCTCACTGACAGCTGTCCGGCATGCTAAACACACCATCTTCAGAAACAGAGAGGAAGAGGTAGAGCCAGGGAACATTGGAGATAGACATGTGATGTGTGAGGTCCAGTACTAGACGGGGAGGGGCGATAACCAAGTGTTCAGTGTACGACATGTCACACAAGCAGGAGATAAACACCTGGAGCATGGTCATGTGACTGCATTTTAGATTGGCTTACAGAGACATTTCAGCTACAGACAGTACATTAGTAAGTGACTAAGCTTACTGCAGTTAAACTATCTGCATGCACATTTTAAAGATTGTAAAACCCATTTTTAATAGTTAGACAAACCCTTATTTCTATAATGACAAAGTCTGTTCAACAGGACTGGCACATAGCAGATGTGTTACTAATATTTAAGAAGGTGTCAAAGGCTGAATCTGGAAACTACATGCCTGTATGTTTAACCCTTATTCTGGGTAAATAATACAAAGGTTTTCTAAGAGAAGCTATACCTGTACTATCACAATAAAAATAACTAGGCCTTTACAAATTGTGGGATCACACAAAAAGGCTGTAGGCTAATTCCCTTCTTGTCCTACAGACCATGAATGATCATTGAATAAAGGAATATTTTTGCAGTATTGGTGAGTGCCACAGCATTTGTTCTATATTTAAGTATCAATAAAAATAACCATGGAACTTCATATCAGCATGGGTTTCTGAGGGATCAGTACTGTCAAACTAATATGACCACCTTCTATGAAGAGAGAAGTTCTAGACTGGACATGGGTAAGGCTGTGGATGTTGTGTATCTAGACTTTCAAAAATGTTTGCTAATATGCTACCTAAAAATGTTGACACCGAAAATGAGAATGCTGGGACTCGGGGCAAATATGTATATTTGGGTCAATGACTAGATTAGTGAAAAAATAAAGAGTCTTGTTATTAATTAAACTTTTTGCAGATGATACTAAGCTCTGTAAAGCAATCAACAAAGAAAACAGTT